>NC_043006.1:53871904-53881904 GCF_006345805.1 Octopus sinensis | reverse complement strand
CATAACGTAAGGCCACAGTCAACACAAGCTTTCAATATTTTCAATCACTTGTCTCTACTGTCAGTATTGAATTCCTACGAAGCAATAAGTGTTCAGTTGTTATTTTAAAATTAGCTTTAAAAAGATAACTTCATTTTAACATTATGTATTAAAACGAAGTATATACATATGTCTATGTATGTCTAAATTATAGATGTACCAGCCGCGTTTATTATTCATAATAAACTTTACTGTGGAATGTATCCATATAATTCAAACGTTACTGCATTAATGATTTCAAAAGTTGGCAGAAGATCAATATTTCAGGGAAGGAAGTTATTCGATTACATCGAATCAGTACTTGACCAGTACTTAATCTCTTCTTTTCTACTCTAGGCACAAAGCCCGAAATTTTGGGAGAGGGGGCCAGTCGATTAGATCGACCCCAGTACGCAACTGGTACTTATTTTATTGACCTCGAAATGATGAAAAGCAAAGTTTACCTGGGTGAAATTTGAGCTCAGAACATAAAAAGAGTCGGGAGAAATGCCGCTAAGCATTTTGTCCGGTGCGGAAACATTTCTGCAACCTCGTCGCCTTGCTGCATTAATAATAAATAAAGACATAAGACAGTTGTAAACGTCTCTCATGTTTATTCAACCTCACCGCGGGCAGGAAAGGAAGGATTGACTATATGACCGGTTGCTGATAAGAAAATCATTATATTCTCATCAGCAAGCATTTACCCTACATTGATGGCCATTGCAAAATCGTATTTGAAGCTACTTTCTCAACCATTTTTCACCTATGGACCCCTTTGTTTACCATTTCACTCTGGTGGACCCCACAGCCATTCGATGTTTAAAAACTAATTTTATAGATACCTCTTTCAAAATTCCTATTTTGTAATTCACTTATTCACTTGTATAGGTTGAACTATGTAAAATGTTAGAGAAATAAATCTAGCTGTTTCTTGCAATACGTACATTTAAATAAAAACTTTTCCTGGACCTTAAAATACTACTGCAGATCCCCCAATAAATGAAACCTTCTCATGGACCCTTAAAATACTACTGTGGATCCCCAATGTACTATTTTACTAGGAGTCCCTAAAATATTATATGGATCCCAGTTGAGAACCACTGGTCTAATTCATACAGATATCAATTAAAGTACCAAGTACTTATCGACCTACTGGGCACTCTCAGTTATTAAATATCTTGCTTTGAAGGACTAAAATTACGCTTACCTAGGTACAGGTGAGTACTTAGGTACGGAAAATGTTTGTCCCCCGCCATCGCCTGACAATCGGCATTGGAGTGTTTACATCCCCAAAACTTAGTGATTCGGCAAAAAACTCCGATAGGATAAGTATCCGGCTTAGGAAAAAAAAAAGTTAGTTCTGGGGTCAATTTATTCGACTAAATATTCCTCGAGGCGGCGCCCCAGCATGGCCACAGTCTTATGACTGAAACACATAAAAAAGATAATAAAAAAGAATGTGTGTGTATCGCATGGGTTATTGTTCTATTTACAAATGAAACCTGAGCTGAACTTTCAAACGAAAAAGTAATGAGAGAAAAGAAAGAGAAAAGAAAACGAAAAAGAAAGTAATTCAATTTCCATTTATAACTGGAAAGAAACTAAAATATAAACCGGAGATTTTAGCGACCGATTTAGCTCTAAGGGAGATCACTCTAATTTCTTCAATGTTTACAAATTTGATAATTTTATTTTTTCGAAATCGATATCATAAAACATCACTTTGTTATTTTTCATAAAAAATCGAGACAGAAATAAGGGGATGCATTTGATATATGGTATGAGGTTATACAAATTTTCCTATTAATTCTGGTTAAGAGGAAGAAAAAAGAAAAAAAAAAAGAACTAAATAAGAAAAAAGCGTCTTAACGTAATGAAGTTTCGTTATATTTTTAGATTGTTTTTATCAAAATTTATTCATATCTTTTACATTTCACTTGTTTCAGTCACTAGTCTGTGGCCATACTGGAGTATGACTTGAAGGGTTTTAATCGAACAAATTGATCTGAGTACTTATCTTTGTTTACTTTTCAAGTTTGTTACTTGTTCTATCGATCTCTTATACTGCACTTATATATTACAGGGACGTAAACAACCAGCACCGGTTGTTAAATGACGTGGAGGGTCAAATGCAACCAGAAATATACATCACATCTGTCTGTCTGTCTGTCTACGATGGACTTCCATACTGTTTCTGTCTACCAAATTAACTCACAAGATATTGTGAGACACTTGCTATGCAGTGGAATCGAACCGGAAGCCATGTGGTTGCAAGGCAAGCTTCTTAACCACACGGCCATGTATGTGCCTGTATATCAGTATATTTTATAGAAAATGAAATATTAAAACTAATATAACGAAGCGCATATAATTTATGACATATATACATATGTAGGACGGTACTACCTGATTCATTTTGTCCCAAGGAAACTCCTCTTAAAAGATTTTGTGTCCTAACCTTTAGCATTCAAATTATTCTGTCAAATGTGATATTTATTCAAATTGTTTTGAATTAATCCCGAATTATCTTGTAGTTTCAAGATTTTGATGAAGTAACTATTTTATTTTTAGAATGACATTGTAGGGTAGATGTGAGAAGAAGGATATGGTTGGTTTAAAATAAACAGGCTGAATATTTTGGTTGAATATGACCGGTTCAAATGCTACAGGGTTAAAGTCTTGCAAGAGAAGTTTTTCTGAGATAGATTATGACAGCTTGAACCAGTTGAAGCGTATATTCTAGTGAAATGACTCCCCTTATTATATATACATACATCTGAACGTAGCAGATAACCTTTGACCGCTATTTGAACCTCGTTGTGTCCACCACTCTGACTGGTTGGTACTAGCGCAATTTGACTCTTACTTTATCGCGCCAATATGCAACCTAACCAATCGCAGCCTCCAAATAAATCACGGGAGACAGTCTGTTCTAAACCCCATTTTCAGCCTACTGTTACCTATAAAAACCCAGCTACTTCTTGTCTCAAAGTCTTTGGTTTCAGACCTTCTAAGGTCTAGCCCCTGACCACACGACACAACCAGTTCCAGCGACAACGCCAGATAACACCCGTCCAACAGCATTACAGCGACCTCCATCTTCGTCGTCACCATTATGTTCCTCACCAACGTCGTCAACAACATCGCTACGTACACAGCATCGGCAACACTGCACAGGCTCTAACATAGCACTGTTCATGAACTACTTCACCATGGTTAACAGCTAACATACAACCCACACAGATACATATAAATATATCAATAAATTTTTCATAAGCATTCTACGCTGTTGTGTATCCCTCTTTTCCAATTGGCACATCATATGTATTATTTCAGCCTTCTGATAAGAGTCGTTATTAGACGGTCACACTACACATCACCTTGACCATCTGTACATTCAACGTTTTTAGGTACAGCGTAAATAATATGCACATCGTTATATCAATTTGATCTTATTTCAAGGATGTATATCTCTTATTATAAAAGGCAGATTTTATCTGCCTCCCTTTGGGAGTTATACAAATCTACAATATAGGATTTCTTCAATTACAATTTACCTACCATTTTTAAGAGTACAATGCATCGCGTCATGCCAGGTCCAGTTTTTAAAATTAAACTCCAATTAAGCAAAATTTACAGAAAACAGAAAACTCACATTCTGGTGTGTGTGTCAAATGCTTTTCTTAGTCTGGTTTACACCACACGCAAACGCACACACACAGTGGGCAACGAATAAAATGAAAGTAATTCCCTTACTGTAGTGAGTGATTCTTTCACTCTGCCTCCCACTTCCTCTTTCCACACATAGACACGCAAATATATAAATAAAATTGTAAGCTAACGTGCGTGCGTGTGTGTGTGTGTGTTGTGTGTGTGTGTGTGTGCGCGTGTGTGTGTGTGTGAGGGTGCGTGTGTGTGTGTGTATGCGTGAGTGTGTGACAGGAAAGTTTTTTACGACGAATATAACCACTATATCCAAGTAGCAGAAAGATAAGACAGTAAGGTGTGATTTGAGGGAGATTTGGCTGCTATTTCTACCACGTCTAGCTGCCATGTAGGGGTCTCCCTCATAGGCTCATACATACATATATACATAGATAAGACAGTAAGGTGTGATTTGGGGGAAATTTGGCTGCTATTTCTACCAGGTCTAGCTACCATGTAGAGGTCCCCCTCATTGGCTCATATTATATACATACATAAGACAGTAAGGTGTGATTTGAGGGAGATTTGGCTGCTGTTTCTACCAGGTCTGTTAGGCCTTCTCATGTAAACTCAAGCTTTCTCATGCCTTGAACATAAGACCAAAGCAGAGAATGTATTCTTTTATTCTTCTGCTTTTTCCAGCCATTGGTCTGTGGCCATGCTGGGGCAATGCCTTGAAGAATTGTACTTTAATGAATCAACTCCAGTTTATTTTTGTAAGCATTGTACTTATTCTATCTGTTTCCTTTGTCAAACCACTAGGTGACAGGGATGTAAACAAACCAACATTCGTTGTCAAGCAGTGGTGGAGGACAATCACAAGCACAGACACGCACACACACACACATACATACATGCATACACATATACACACATACATACATACATACATATATATGTGTTATATATATTGCAGCGTGGAAGGTGTTTGTAAGCCATTTAAGAACACACACAAAAACCGTTACATTCACTTCAACATTTAAATTTAATTGCCAAAATATTTTCGTCGCTTTGAGACCGCGACCTGTTCACTGACAAAAATATCGTGCTAACAGGTCGCGGTCTCAAAGCGACGAAAATATTTTGGCAAATTAAATTTAAATGTTGAAGTGAATCTAACGGTTTTTGTGTGTGTTCTTAAATGGCTTATAAACACCTTCAACGCTGCAACTGTTTTCGTTCCAGCACACGATCTCAGATCAAGTCACTTGCTATGCAAGTACATCTCTGTAACTATATATATATTTATATATATATATATATAATATATATATATATATATATATATATATATATATATATTATATTGTAATTGGTAAAAACAGTAAATAACAAAAGAAAGAAAGAGACCTCAATATTATGTAAATAGAGAGGAAATCTTATATAAAAGTGAGGTTGTGTGTCTGTCTCCTACGATTTAGATTCCTAGCTACTCCCACATTTTGCGGTGCAGTTTAACCAAAACCGGGATCTTATAGCCGTGATTCATATCGAGACCGTCTGGGTATTAGCGCGCGTCTACGATGAGTCTATGATTTTAAAAAAAATTTACCATCAATTTTTCCCATTTTTAATCCATTTTTGACATATATAAGGGAAGTAACTCTCTAAAATTTATTATTAAATCTCAGAACGTAAAAAGCTACAGTAAACACCCCTCCCCCTTGTGGTTAGCCATATTGAGATGGCTATTATACTTTACATCTCTAAAAATGCTTATATAATTATTTCCCTTACAAACCCGAGCAACGCCGGGCGATACTGCTAGTATATATATATATATATATATATATATATATATATATATATATGCTTTCAGTGCAAACGGTTTTGTTAACACGGTGCCGAGTTTTTACACTCCTGTAAAAAATAATAATGCTGTTTATATAAGCTTAAAGCTTATAGAGATCACCGTACGATGACTAAAGAAAATAGTCTCTAATAATGGGGCATATAAGCCCTCGACAGAAAAAAGTAGGCTTTCCCATCCGCGTGTAATGGTAACACACTTAGTCACGTTAACAAAGGGATGTGGGTTCGTGGCCCTTGCGGATAGGAAAGCCTATTTTTTTCTGTCGGGGGCTTATATGCCCCATTATTAGACTATTTTCTTTAGTTATTGCACGGTGATTGCTATAAGCTTTAAGCTTATATAAATACCATATATATATATATATATATATTTGAGGACAGTTTTGGTATACAATAAGACAACTATATTTCGGCATAAATAAATATATATTTGAATAAACATGTGTGCAATTAGCCTTCATAATGATTTTTAAAGCAAATTATTGTATGAAACTGCCTTCGGCTTCGATGCCTGCATCCATGCTGGACCGAAGCCTCTGATATGCTAACACTATATGGTCCTTATTCTTTTCGGACATCACCTGGACAATGGCGGCATTCAGTGAAGCTATGGTACTATGCATACATACAAACATATAAGTACGTACCGACATCTACATGTATGTATACATGCCTAAGTCTACTAGTGACAGCTGATGAAGGGGATTTTTCCTTGTGTAGCATGTCCTGTACCTTGTTTTTCTGTTGTAAATAATGTTTTTCCCGTTTTCGTTCTCGTCCTGTTCCACGTCTCTGTCTTTCTGTTGTAACAAAATGGCTTTTCCATTTTTGTTTCTGTTGAGTTCTACGTCTTTTTGTGGTGTCCTGTACGTATATATATTTATATATGCATGTATATATACATGTAGATGTCGGTACGTACATATATGTTTGTATGTATGCATATATTTTATTTATTACACTATTGTCTGACAGCGCTTCGCGTCGGATTCGTTCGATTCTTCGCTTCGTTCCGTTTCTTATCCCCCTAATATTGTTTTATAATATAATTATGACGCGAAATTCTCTCCCTTTGCTTTACCTTCCCCTATCTCTCTCCCCCTTCCTCATCTCTCTCTCAGCCGCGTGTCTTCCTCTATCTCTCTCTCTCTTTCTCTCTCACTCCTCCTCACTTTCGTCACTGCTAATCCTTTTGCACGTTGCTTTCAGGCCGTAAGGTCATGTTTCCATGCGCTCGCCAGTACCTCTTCCGTCCCAGCCAGAACAAAGGCCTTTCGTTTGTTTTCTTGTTTATTTTGATTTCTCGTATTGTATTTTATTTCTCGTTTTGTATTTTCTTGTACATGTATTTTTATCTTGTATTTTATTGTGCAGTTCTATTGTTACGTCCCGTTTGTGTTACATTTTTTTCGTGCTTGTTTTACCCCTCTGCGAGGTTATTTTATTTTAATTCTCTCGCAGGAAGGCCTAGTATTGACGAGTCGTGTCCTGTCTTGCCTTCGAAACACGCTAAGTCTACTAGTGACAGCTGATGAAGGGGATTTTTCCTTGTGTAGCATATCCTGTACCTTGTTTTTCTGTTGTAAATAATGTTTTTCCCGTTTTCGTTCTCGTCCTGTTCCACGTCTCTGTCTTTCTGTTGTAACAAAATGGCTTTTCCGTTTTCGTTTCTTTTGAGTTCTACGTCTTTTTGTGGTGTCCTGTACGTATATATATTTATATATGCATGTATATATACATGTAGATGTCGGTACGTACATATATGTTTGTATGTATGCATATATTTTATTTATTACACTATATATATATATATATATATATATTATATATATATATAATATATATATATATATATACACATACATATATATACGACGGGCTTCTTTCAGTTTCCGTCTACCAAATCCACTCACAAGGCTTCGGTCGGCTCGAAGCTATAGTAGAAGACACTATAGTGGAATTGAACCTGGAACCATGTGGTTCGTAAGCAAGCTAATTACTACACAGCAACTCCTACTCCTATAAGAAATAAAGGCAACGTTAACGTCTCCCCGGCGGGAAATCGAACCCCGGTCTCCCACGTGACAGGCTAATTGTGCAGTTCTATTGTTACGTCCCGTTTGTGTTACATTTTTTCGTGCTTGTTTTACCCCTCTGCGAGGTTATTTTATTTTAATTCTTACTACTATACTACCGAGGACGTATATTTTTTTGTGTTAAATGGTTGATACTTTTTGTATATTGACTTGCGTAACTTACTTATCCTTACATTTACTCCTTTATATATTGATATCATTATCATTATCATTTAATGGTTTTGTCCTATGATATCATGGATAGGACGGTTTGATAGGATCCGGCTCGATGACCTTACTAATGAAAGCCAATTTACAACATGTGGCGGGTCTTTTTTTTCGTAGCATCAGCACTTAGGATGTCACAATGCAGCTTGCATGGCTAAGATTCCCTTCGTCTAATTGGGGCTGCAGTACAGAGGGTTTTGCTAGAATGAGGGATTAAAGTATGAGAGAACATGACATAATTAGTGGTGGTGGTGCGCGCGCATGTGTAAACGCTTTTCGCCATAAAGAAACACTTAATGTCATAATCCCTGACTGGAGAGGGTTGTTGCTGGAAAGCCATGTTTGTGGCAGCAGGATTCCGATCCTTGCCATACCTCCGGAAAGAGCCAGAAGTGGTTGTCGGAGAGATTCTACAACTTCACCAACCCCAGTTTCTGGCTTCCTAATCCCCGCCGCCCCAATTATAATCTAATGAATTATTATGTGTGGAGCGCGGTTGAGAAAGACACCAAACGCTCTGCCTGCAACATCAAGGTCATGCTGGTGGCCAAGATGGAGGCGTTCAAAGGGTAACCGGTGATAAAGTCACAGGGAAAAAAGTCACAATTAAAATTATGGGATCTTGGCAACCCTCCCAAGACAAAACCCCCTCGGACCCCACCCCGCCATTCGGACAAAGCCCCAGTGACTTTTTTCCTGTAACTTCTTTTCCTGTGACATTTTTTTTTTACTTGGATTCATTCAAAGATGTTCCCAGGGACACAGTGAAGAACGTATAACCCAGGTTCCAGGGTTCCAGAGCCGTCTTGAGACCGTGATGGAAGCTGAGGGTGGTTACTTTGAGTATACTTATCTTCTGCTCATAATCTAATTCATAAATTTTGATTTAAAAAAACCCTCTTGTTTCTGGTTTTGGATGGGATATCGTGTTTTCTTTCCCTAATGCAAACTAAAGGCTTTAACCCGAACACCCAGTCTGTGTGTGTGTGTGTGTATGTATGTGTGCGTCCGCGCGCGCGCACACACAGAGACACAGTCTTTTAGGCGTGCATACACGTAAGTATACATATAAAGATGTGTATATGTAAGAATATACGCAACTACGTATATGTATATAAATAAGCTGATAGACAAATTACTACTTGAATTTATTAGTTCCTTGGTCAGCCCTTGTTAAGCAGATCTGTAGTGAAATGCCTTCCCTCTTTTATCTCTTTGCAGGGCATAGTATATCTAGGACTGCAATCTCTAATTGTGCCATTCATTTTTCTAAGTTTGCACGGTGTGATCTGAGGGAAATTTGCTACCGTTTTTAGCAAGTCGTGGGACCACACACATCCATGCAACTTTTCCCACCTCAGTGACTCGACAGCATTTTATCTGTAAGATGAATCATTTAAGGTATTTGACAACTGAATCGCCGAAAAATGTTTAATGCGTTAGTGACCGATTTCCTTTCTTCGAAAATAATTTTCGTGTTAGGTTGCTGTCAGTGGTAGTGGGGGGGTCAAACTACTTAACTGCTGTCCTTGGCAATCATTCAAGCGTGACTGGTCAAAAGAAACGACTGGGCTGTTCTGGTTTAAAATATTTCATAATACAATGAAAAGCAGTAGAGGTAGCGTATCAGCTGACAAAAGGAAGCTGTTAGGACGAACTTGATGGGAAAATATTCCCCGAGTTGACGTCGTGTATGTGTATGTGCGTGCAGGGGTATGTTTGTATATGTATGTGTGTTGTGAAAACACAAAATCAACTACAATCAAAACAATTCATACTCTTTGGCCTTGACCTTGAACCATTCATTTATCAATAAACAGCTTTACATTTCAGTCTATTGTTCTCCCCCATCCCGCATTTAACATCCCCGTCGTTGGAGCTAATCCCAAAATGTAAAAAAAAGAAAAATGAAAAAGTTTGCCTCCAAACCGTATGGTCCCAGGTTCAGTCCCACAGTGTGGTATTCTTGGGCAAGTGTCTTTTACTATACTAAGCTTCAGGCCAAACCATAACTTTGTGAATGGATTTGGTAGGCGGAAACTGAATGAAGCCCGTCAGTCATTTGACTGCGGCCATGCTGGAGCACCGCCTTGAAGGATTTTAGTCGAACAAATCGACCGTAGGACTTACTTTTGAAACCTAGTACTTATTCTCTCGGT
>NC_043006.1:53831904-53866904 GCF_006345805.1 Octopus sinensis | reverse complement strand
CATAGTTCAACGTACACAAGGGAATATATGAAAAACAAAATAGGAATTTTGAAAGAAGTTTCTATAAAACTAAATGTGGCGGTCTCATAGAAGATAATGCTACTGTAAAACTAATTTTTAAACAAGAAATGGCTATGGGGTTCACCAGAATAAAATGTTATTCAAAGGAGTCTATAGATGAAAGATGGTTGAGAACTCCTGACGTAAGGCGCTTTCAATCTGTAAATGTCATTCGTTGTCGAGAAATGACTGACTTGTTATTTTTTTTTTTGTCTTACCTAGCGTAAGAAGTTGAAAAAAAGTTTTCTTCTTTTTATGTTAATGTCATGTTATGTAAGTTGCGTATAAGTCATGTACTGTCTATTAAGAACTGATTTGGAGCATTTTTGTTTTATTACATTAATCGTTTATCTTTTGTTTCATTCATTAGGCTGCGGCCTTGCTGGGGCATTGCCTTGAAGTGTTTTAGTCGAACGAATCGATCCCAGTACTTATTTTTAAAGCCTGGTACTTATTCTATCGTGCTCTTTTGCCGAACAGTTAGGTTTCAAGGACGTAAACGCACCAACACTGGTTATCAAAGGGTGGAGTGGGGCCAAACACAAAACTACACACACACACACACACGACGACCTTCTCTCAGTTTCCATCTACAAAATCCACTCATAAGGCTTTGGTAGGCCCGAAGTTATAGTAGAAGATTGTTCAAGGTGCCACAGTGGGACCGAACTCGGAACTGTATGTTTGAGAAGCAGGCTTCTTACCACACAGCCACACCTCTTGTTTATAGTGTCCAAATAAAATGTGACTTTTCTTGCTATATTCCATCATTCTTGATGAACTACAAACAGAAAACTAGGTATCATACACAACTGTATAAACACGCACCTGTGTGTCTGTGTGTGCATATGTACTTACACACTTTATACTCTTTTACTTGTTTCAGTCATTTGACTGCGGCCTCGCTGGAGCAACGCCTTTAGTAGAGCAAATCGACCCCAGTACTTATTCTTTGTAAGCCTAGTACTTATTCTATCTTCTCTTTTGCCGAACCGCTAAGTTACGTAAACACACCAGCATCAGTTGTCAAGCGATGTTGGGGGAACAGACAGACACACAAACACACGCAGGCACGCGCGCGCGCGCCCACACACACACACACACACACACACATGACGGGCTTCTTTCAGTTTCTGTCTACCAAATCCACTCACAAGGCTTTGGTCGGCCCGAGGCTATGGTAGAAGACACTTGCCCATGGTTCCGGGTTCAGTCCCAAGCAAGCTACTTACCACACAGTCACTCCTACACCTATATAAATAAGTACACATATAAATAAATATACTAAATTATTGCTTTATTGCCCACAGGGAGCTAAACACAGAAGGGACAAACAAGGACAGACAAACGGATTAAGTAGATTACATCGACCCCAGTGCGTAACTGGTACTTAATTTATCGACCTCGACAGGATGTAAGGCAAAGTCGACCTCGGCGAAATTTGAACTCAGAACGTAGCGGCGGACGAAATACCGCTAAGCATTTCGCTCGGCGTGCTAACGTTGTAAATACAAACTTGTAACCAGTTCAAATATGCTTGAGGCATATTCGAACCCGAAAGAAAAGCATTCTCTGTGTTCTGTCATGGGGAAAATTTCTGGCAAGAGAGAGGAGAGAGAGAGAGGAGAGAGAGAGAGAGAGAGAGAGAGAGAGAGAGAGAGAGAGAGAAGGAAGAAAAGACATTTTTTTCTCTTTTCAAGTTTTCCTGACAACTGTTTATCGGTCAGCGCCACCACCACCACCACCATTAACAACAATGTACTCACAGCCACTGACATCCAGTGAGACTGGCCGCCCATAATGTCCAAAGACATTAAGGTCAAATATCGGTGTATGCGGCGAAAGTTTTGTTAAGTTCATGAGGTCAAAATACTGGCGAAGGGTAATAATGGCACAATAAGCTTACTGAAATATACACTATTGGCAAAAGAAGTAGAATAAAGATTTTATGTATGTATGTATATGCTTGTATGATACTACGTATATTGTCACCACACACACACACACACATACACATACACACACACACATACACATACACATACTCCCAAACATATGTATGAATATGTTTATTGTATATATATATAAATATAAATGTGCAAATATACATACACAAACCTACATTCAGATACTTAGATATATGTATGTACAGTGTTATATCATAATATATATATATATATATATATATATATATATTCTGTTATTCCTATACTTGTTTCAGTCATTTGACTGTGGCCATGCTGGAGCACCGCCTTTAGTCGAGCAAATCGACCCCAAGACTTATTCTTTGTAAGTCTCTTTTGCCGAACAGCATCGGTTGTCAAGCGATGTTGTGGGGATAAACACACACACACACACACACATATATATATGTTAAACCCTCCTTCTTTCCTGAGCGTCCAATAATACTATATTTGTTCTACGTCCTCGCATTGTTGTGTTTTTTTGTGCTTTCTTGTTTAGATTAACTATATATATATATACATATATACGACGGGCTTCTCTCAGTTTCCACTCACAAGGCTTTGGTTGACCAGAGGCTATATTTGTAGACACTTGCCCAAGGTGCCACGCAGTGGGACTGAACCTGGAACCATGTAGTTCGTAAACAAGCTACTTACCACACAGCCGCTCCTACGCTTATATATATATACACACACACACACTCTCTTTCTCTCTTCCTCAGTGTGAATATATATATACACACACACACACACATACATACATACATACACACATACTCTCTCGCTTTCTCTCTCACTTTCCTATCTCTTCCTCAGTGTAAATATATGTTCCTTTCTGCTGAAGAGCGTAGGCTCGAAACGTAAAAGACTTTCTCTCCTTCTCTAGCGTCAAACTAATATACCTGCTTGTTGTTCATACACATGACTTGGTTCTTTGCTTTTCTATAAATTTCAACTATATATATATGATTTTGATTTTTGATTTTTCCAGTTTCAGCTAATGAGCTGTGGCCATGCTGGGGCACCGTCATTTGGTTTGCTACACAACGATTTTACCTATATATATATATATATATATATATATATATATATATATATATATATATATATATATATAGAGAGAGAGAGAAGAGAGAGAGAGAGAGAGAGAGAGAGAGAGAGAGAGAAAGGGGGGAGATAACCCAAATTTTTAATGGGGGTGAGATAACCAAAAAGTACCAAACATTAACTTTCAAAATAATTTTCGAAATGAAATTCATTTATTAATTTCCCTTCATTAATAGGTATAGGACGTAAACACAAAACCTTGCGGGCTCGCCCGCGCGCGCACACACACACTCAAACGCACTACAGATCTTTGATAACTGAGAAAGTTTTTAGCCAATATTGGCTACGTCACATCTAGCTTAATAGCATTGTCTGGTGGGTAGTCTTTTAAGTCATGTTTTAAGACATTATATCCCATTGAAGCAGGAAATAGTTTACTGAGATCTAACCAGGTGTTGGTGGTTTGTCTTGTATTTCTTGGAGGAATTTGTCCAGATACCATCTGAATGTCTCGGGTTTTACTCTTCGTTGATATCTTCCGGAATAATGTTGAATAAAGCAGGATCGGTTGCAGTTAGAAAGTTGTCGCAAAGGTTTTATATGATATCAGCTCGATCTTTGTAGATGGTATATGGCTCTAGGAGCAAATTCAGGTGACATGTGAACTTGATACCGGCATCATTTGGATAGTATTGATGGAATATTTCCATCGACTTTGCCTTTCATCCTTTCGGGGGTCGATAAATCAAGTACCAATGAAACACTGGGATCTATGTAATCGACTAGTCCCGTCCCCACAAATTTGAGGCCTTGTGCTTCCAGTAGAAAGGATTATTATTATTATGAAGAAGAAGAAGGCGAGCTGGCAGAAACGTTAGCACGTCGGGCGAAATGCTTAGCAGTATTTCGTCTGCCGTTACATTCGGAGTTCAAATTCCGCCGAGGTCGACTTTGCCTTTCATCCTTTCGGAGTCGATAAATTAAGTACCAGTTACACACTGGGCTCGATATAATCGACTTAATCCGTTTGTCTATCCTTGTTTGTCCCCTCTGTGTTTAGCCCCTTGTGGGTAGTAAAGAAATGGGTATTTCGTCTGGTGCTACGTTCTGAGTTCAAATTCCGCCGAGATCGACTTTACTTTTCATCCATTCGAGGTCGATCTAATCGACTGCCCACCCCGCAAAAAAAATTTCGGGCCTTGCGCCTAGAGTAGAAAAGATTATTATTATTATTATTATTATTATTATTAAGAAGGCGGTGAGCTGGCAGAATCGTTAGCTCGTCGGGCAAAATGCTTAGCAGTATTTCGTCTACCGTTACGTTCTTAGTTCAAATTCCGCCGAGGTCGACTTTGCCTTTCATTCTTTCGGGGTCGATAAATTAAATACCAGTTGAGCACTGATGTTGATATAATCGACGCATCCCCTCCCCCAAAATGGCTGCCTTTGAGGCAAAAATTGAAACTATTATTATTATTATTATTGTTATTGATCTCAGTGGTGTTTCAATTCTCAAAATATTTTGTTTTGCATACAGAGATCATAGTGGACAGTCATATTCGAGATCTCATGACTAGAAATTTCTAAGGATTCATGAGCATATTCTGCAGGTCACATTGATTTTATTGTTGATGTGTGCATTCTGGTTTAGGTTGTTCTCCACACTTACACATAATCCTCTGATATTATTTGACGCTACGAGGCGCTTATACCCAAGGGAAAAGTTTATGGCTCCTTAAATATTGGGTAATCCCATGAATAATGCGGTTTTTTTCAATTGCATAAGCTAAAAGTCAGAGGGGACAGGATAAACTACCTGCATCAACTTGCTATAAAAGCAGGTAGTAATTTTACTTTATACTTATTCTTAGTGCAAGTTTTGAAGAGTGCAGTTCGATTTTAACAGTTATTTTTCCAAAACTATAATGGAAGTGACAAAGGAGCATATTCGGCTTGTTTTGCGCTTCATGGGTTCAATAAAGGCAACAACGCAACGGAAAGTGCGAGGAATATTAATGCAGTATACAAAGATCGGAGAATAAGTGTAAGCCAGTGTCAATGGTGGTTCTAGAAATTCCGAGCCAGAAACTACAGCCTAGAAGACGAGACTCGTCCTGGAAGATCTGTAGAGCTCGACGAGGGCGTCCTGCAAACCCTGGTAGAACAAAATCCCATCGTAACTGCTGAAGAACAAGCAGAGAAGCTTGGATTTGGTCATTCAACCATTTAGTGACACCTGCGTGTCATCGGAACGTCAGAAATAGGGTCAATGGGTTCCTCACAAACTTTCTTAGTCTAATTGCACGCAGAGAGTGAATGTGTGCTCTTTGCTGTCACGTCTCACGAATGAACCTTTTTTTGGACCGAATAGTGACTGGTGACGAGAAATGGGTTCTCTGTAAAAATGTCAAGCGCCGAAGACAGTGTGTAGGGAAAGGAGGAACACCGGCACCCCGGCTGAAGAAGGTCTGCACTCACGTAAGGTGTTGTTATCTGTCTGGTGGGATATGAAGGGTTTAGTCCACTTTGAACTTTTAAACCCAAACAAAACTATAGAAAATGAGATCTACTGCGAGCAGCTTGAGCGGCTCAAGTCAGCGCTAGAAGAAAAACGACCATCTTTGGTGTTCTTCCATCAAGTGAGGATGACATTCCAAAGGCTGGAGCAGTTTGAATGAGAAATTATGCCCCACCCACCATATTCGCCGGACATTGCCCTATCTGATTATCAATTATTCCGCAGTCTTCAAAATCATTTGAACAGAAAAAAATATGAATTCTGTAGACGAGGTCAGAACAGTACCGGAGGAGTATTTTTCGTCACGGACAAGTGAATTTTGGAAGAGGGGCCGTGCAAATCTACTAAATAGATGGAAGAGCATTGTAGAAAATGAAGGAGAGTATATTTTAGATTAAAATAGAACTTCATCTGAATTTTGAAAAATAAAAGAAGTATAAAAAAACCGCATTATTTATGGGATGACTCAATATAGTCTCTTTCCCAAAGTGGATGAATTTTTTCTTGTTTATCAGTATGTTTTATTTTTCGCCGAATCACAGCATATAGATTGGATCAGAATTCTCGATCGATTCATGGAACATCTTCGAAAGCCAGAGCAATACCATTTTCTCACTGGAATTGCTTCGCCCCCTTTTTAAAAATTTTTCCTAGTTTTTTCTCTCCTCTTTCCCCACTATCTGAAGAAGGGTAATGTCCAAAACGTTGTAAAAAAATTATAGTCATCCACTCTTTCCATTTTTCCAAGAGTCACGTTAATGGAGCATTCCACGTAATTGTAAACGAAACTTGAAAGGTGGTGCCAATCCTGAAAATTTAGTTCCTAAATATGTACGGAAAAGTCGACATTAAAACGATGATGTTATATCAACACACACACACACACATCTTTTTTATCTTTTACTTGTTTCAATCATTAGACTGTGGCTTTGCAGGGGCAGCGACCTCTGTACTTAATTTTTCTATCGATCCCTATTTGTCAAACTGCCAAGTTACAGAGATGTAAACAAACCAACACCGGCTGTTAATCAGTGGGTGGTGGAAATATATGTGTGCGTATAAATACGTTAGGCTTCTTTCAGTTTCCGCCTAGCAAGTCCACTCATAAGGCTTTATTCGGTCCAGGGCTATAGTATAAGACACTTGCCTAATTTTCTGCGCATTGGGACTGAACCGGAACTGTGTGGTTGGGAAGCAAACTTCTTACCACACAGCCACGTTTAAGCACACACACACATATATGTTCTTGAGCAAGACATTTTATTTCACGTTGCTGCAGTTCACTCAGCTGTAGAAATGAGTTTCGACGTCACAGGTGCCAAGCTGTATCGGCCTTTGCTTTTCCCTTCGATAATATCGGTGGCTGGTATTCCACAAACAACCTTGCCTGGGCTTGTGCCTCGAAGGGTAACTTTCTAGGTACAATCTGATGGTCATTCATGGCAGAAGTGGTGGTGGTGGGTCCTCTATACACACACATATATATATACTTTTTTCCTCGAGAGCTTATATGCTCTATTATCAGACCATTTTCTTCGGTCATTGCGAGGCGATCGCTTATAAGCTTTAAGCTTATAAAATAGTATTATTATCAGGTACTATTTAAAAAGAGTGGTCCCGGTGCGCGCACTCGCGCTAGCTAGTCGATCCTACAACGACTACCTAGCGCGAGTGCGCGTATGCAAATGTTCATACAAATTCGGTTGAAAGTTATTAGAAGAACGTAAAACGACGTTTTAAGAGTATGATGGGGGTACCAAAAACAGGTAGTTTGTTATTTTTATTTAATTTGTTTTTAAAAATTTTACGTCGTTTAGGAAAAAAAAACTATTTACTTTTTGTAAAAAAATTATTATTTTGTTTAAAAAAAACATCTGTTAATTTGCATTCGCGCTAGATAGTCGTTGTAGGATCGACTAGCTAGCGCGGATGCGCACACCAGAACTACTTTTCTTAAATAGTACCTTATTATCATTATTTACAGATTTGTAAAAAAAATCGCCGCTGCTTACCAAAAACCATCGCAGATACACACACACACACATGTGCGCGCGTGCATGTGTTGCTATCGAATAGATCTATGATCAAAGCATTCCAGCTATTACCATAGATCTGCTTTATTAGCTTAACACAATTCCTGGCCAGGGCACTGCTTCTCAAATTATATTATCCAATGTCATTTTGAAATTGACAGGGCGTGATTTGAGGGAGATTTGGCTGCTACTTCCAGCAAGTCGAGCGGTCAGGTGAAAACCGCTTCAGCAGTAATTGTCAGTGAGCAACTTCATCGAAATCCATTTAGCGAAAGCTAGCGCGTCTGCTATCAAGTTGCTGTAGGGTCACGAAATAGAGTGATCTCCCTTACATTGATATCTTCTAGTTTTGAAACTTAATAGCTGACAACATGCGATTAATAGTAATAACAAATATTTTACACAGAAAGACATTCACAGCAAACACGGAAAACTTGAAAGTTGACTGTAGCAGGTTGAAAACAAATGCTACTAAGTATTCAGTTAGTCTTTAAAAGCATAGGACGACCGGCTGTAATGTCAATAAGGAGTGCGAACATCACACTATCGTTTCACTCAGATGGAGACAAGCAAAGAAGTCGGATACAGTGAGTACACCTGCGTACACACATAATAGCCTTCCATAGTGTCTGTCTACCAATTCCACAAAAGCTTGGTCCGTCTGGTCCCATAACAGAAGATACTTGCTCAAGATACAGCACAACAAGACTGTACCTGAAACTACAGACTGTGAACTTCTTAACTATCTAGCTATGTCTGCACCTATTATATCAATTTACATTTAGCCAGACAGTCAGGATGACCACCAGAATAACAATACAGCATTAGTTATGAATATATGAAGAGCTTACTTTCAAAACTGGATACCGTAAATCCTCAAGTATAGTCTGCCCTTGAGTATAATACGCAGGGGATTTTTAGGGGGCTGTACCTCTGAAAAACCTAAACCTTGTGTATAATACGCACCCCTTCACTAACTTGAGTTGCGCGTAATTAAGCCAGCAGCGACTAGTTGAACAAACACTTCCATGCATGCACAATACAATAATGGTGATGTTCTTAACTGTTATATGGGAATATAAGTATGTTTGCAAATTGTTTTTTCTTACATGTTATTGTGTGTTCTGAATACTTTTATTTTAATAAATGTTGCTTACTGCAAGTTATGGATGATTTTTTTATGACTTCATTGCTTTCAGGCTTAGCTTAAGGTATTTTCGCACCTGACATCACCAAATTCATCTGAATAAACATTTCCGGACAGCAAATAGTGACTTGGACACAGCTTAGAAAATAATTTTCATTCTTAACCTCATATATAGTACGCACTGGGGATTTTGACCTTTAAATTTTGGGAAAAAAATGCAGATTATACTCGAGGATTTACGGTATATGCATCGGAACAACTTTTGCATAACTATTCAAAACAACAACTTGAATATATCTGATTTTGATTAAATGACTAAGATTCGCCTACTGTCTGTATGGCAGCTATCCCAGTTTGACTAAAAAAATTTTACGTGCGTGAATCCATCAGTTTGCAGATTGTGTTTTAATGGTTATGAAATTGACCAAATATGCACTTATACCAGTTTTGAAAGTAAGCTCCTCATATGATATACAGTCGTAGTCACACCGTGCAGTAAAATGATCATTGAAATTTTGTAACTATTCCCATTCCCACTCACTTGTGGGGGGTCTCTTGTTTTGCGAGTTAAGGATCTTGATGAACCATCCTACTTAATAGCTGGGATGGACTACTGAAGAAAATTCTAACTGGGCTCCTCTTGCAAGGTTATGTGCTGTTTATCTTGATATGAGATCACTATGTCGCACACATACAGTTGTGATGCATGTGCTTTATATACCCTTATCAGACAGGTAGTCATGATGGGTATACCGGGCTTTGTATATTTTACCCCAGTGTCAGTAAGGTGTAAAGGTAAAGACTCCCTTCAGTCATGAAATGCCATGTGATTGCACCTAGAAGGTTCCCTTCTGAGGCACAAATCTGGGCAAGGTTGTTTATGGAAGACCAGCAGTTGCCCATGCATACCAGTCTCCCCACTTCACACCAGCTAATCTTCTGTATTAAAGCCTTGCAGGTCAATCAATAGCTTGTGAGTGAAATTGGTAGATCAAAATTGAAAAATAGTTCATAACTAAGTCCATGTTGTTTGAGGTCAAGACGATTATTACCTTGTTTGGAAAAAGGTGAATGTTGGTGACAGGAAGGGCATCCAGACATAGGAAATCTGTCTCAGTGAATTCTGCCTATCACATGCAAGCAAGGCATGACTGTTTGGTAAGAAACTTGCTTCCCAACCACATGGTTCTGGGTTAAGTCCCACTGTATGACACCTTGGGCAAGTGTCTTCTGCTATAACCTTGGGCTGACCAAAGCCTTGTGAATGGATTTGGTAGGTGGAAACTGAAAGAAGCTTGTTGTATATATATATGTGTGTGTGTGTGTGTGTGTGTGTCCCCTCCACCATCACTTGACAACTGGTGCTGGTGTGTTTATGTCCCCAGAACTTAACGGTTCTGCAAAAGAGACTGACAGAATAAGTACTAGGCTTACAAAGAATAAAACCCTTTTAAGGCAGTGCTCCAGTCAAATGACTGAAACAAGTAGAAGAATAAAAAAAGAATTAAAATGATGATGATGAAAACTACATACAAAGTTTGATACATTTATTTTCAATATATATTGATTTCTCTCTCTCTCTCTCAAACACACTTTTATAAACACCTTGATACATAAACATTCATGCATGAATCAATAAAGAAGCTTCCTCATGGTCATTTGATTTGCTGGAAATATCAGCCAAATTTTTCTCATGCCAGATCCTGCTATCTTAGATAAAAAAAAACAACATATATTTGATAATGTAGTTCACAATACACTATGTCAGAATAATAAAAGATGGGCTGGTTATAGCTGGAATACTTTTGACCATGGGTTCGCTAGAGTAAGACTTACCTTAAACTAAACAACAATAATATTCACATATTCAAAAACACAAACACACAACTATATGATATTTAGATGTAGCTGTAACTCAAAACACAAACTTATGTATTTATCTCGTCGTGCACAGGTATACATACGCAGACACTGCCATTAAAGCACCAAGGTTCTAAAGGAGACTTGTTCACAGTTGTATTGAGAATCTGGTAACCAATAACAATGTAACAGAGTAGAGCCGGCTGACCATTTTCCCATCAAATGCTGCAGGACTTGATGATGATATGACTGTAAGAAAAAAAGTAACAAAAGTATAAATAATAAAAAAAAAAGTCCCTTTGACATCTTATCACTACAATATTAATGTTCTTCCCAACTTGCTTCCCAACTACATGGTTCTGGGTCAAGTCCCACTGTATGACACCTTGGGCAAGTGTCTTCTGCTATAACCTTGGGCTGACCAAAGCCTTGTGAGTGGATTTGGTAGGTGGAAACTGAAAGAAGATTGTTGTTGTATATGTGTGTGTGTGTGTGTTTATGTCCCCGGAACTAAACAGTTCTGCAAAATAGACTGACAGAATAGGTACTAGGCTTACAAAGAATAAAACCCTTTAGGGCACTTCAGCTTTTCAGCTACTTCCACCCACCCTTATAAAATGCTGGGTAGCCATGTATCTTCTTTATAGCAAGACATCTGTGCTTGTCTCTCTCTGTTATGCTGAAGCCTCTCAACATATGACATAAAGTCACCATCCCTTCTCAAATACTCCCCAACTTAATGAAGGTGAGAGGCTTTATTCCGTGTTTTGTTTTAGTTTTCTTTTTATCTTGCAAGCTACTTAGCAACCTCACTAGTGCCAGTGGCATGAAAAAGTGCACTCAATACACACAATAAAGCAGTTGGTGTTAGGAAGGACATCAAGCCATAGAGACCATGTCAAAGCAGCCACTGAAGCTCAACAAAGCCTTGCAGCTCTCCAGATGGTTTCAAGCTGTCCAATCCATGCCAGTATGGAAAAACAGACATTAAATGATGATGATGATGATGATCTAAAAGACAAAATCATATTTTGAACTGTTATTTGTTCTCCCATGTCATGTTTAATGAAATATTGCTAGTAAAGTATAACACTGTAGATAAATGTAGAGTACCATACTATAGAGTACAATGGAGCAGGGTCATCAAAAGGGGTCCAAGAGATCCCCTAGGGGTTGGCGAGGAATTACAGAGGGTCGAATGGGGATCGGTGTGCGAAAGACCAGCTCATCCAGATGAACTGCTTGAAATACTTAGTCACCAATTTCACTCACAAGCTATTGGTTGACCTGCAAGGCTTTAATACAGAACATTAGCTGACAATGTTCAAGCAAGGGGACCAAACCCCTAAACCATGCAGTTCTGAAGCAAACTTCTGAACTACACGGTTACACCTGCACGGAACCAGCTTAACAGCATTATAAGCCCTGGGAAGTTCAGGCACTGGGCCCTATATAGTATATATTTATTGACAGCAAACTACAGCATATATTGATCAGAATTTGACCCTTAATGTCTTAAGACAGCACTATGCCTAGATCTACTCACATTGATGTAAATTTCAATAAAAAAAATTTTTCCAGCAATATGATGCATTTTTCTAACTGGAAACAATTTCATAAAAATTGAAAGTTTAATACTGTATACTCATACATGTAGTTTTAAAGGTAAAAAGTGAGACATCTTCAATAGAATTTCTTGATATACATGTATATTTTAGCTAACATTTTAATTGCCAGTATCAGTACTTGGTATGCACTTAAGATATGGTATGGTAGGGCAGGGCATTCAGATATTTTGAATGAGAAGGGTGGTCGAAGCAAATTGAGAAGTGGCTAAAGGGGGTTGACACAGAAGGAGAAGTGGCTAAAGTGGGTCAATGGTTGAAAAAGTTTGGCAACCCCTGCAATAGAGGATTAAACATAAGACTATAAATACTTTACAAGCAAGGGGAGAAAAAAAAAAGGGCCTGTAATATATTGATTTCAAATATTGGTATAAAGCCTGCAATATATAATCAACCATCAACTGTGCAAATAGAAATGACATATGATTCATAAATTACATATTTCTGTGATGATTTATTTTTGGTTGGCAGATATCAGCTTACATCAGCAAATATATCATCATCATTTGTTGAAGTTATAAAGAAGCACCACAATCACTTGTTAAATTCATTAGTCTGGGGTTCTCTTGATTGATGAGACAAAATAATGTCGAAACATCAGGTATCCCAATGTTCCCTTATGTTAATGAAATGAGTGTGTTATGAACGCAAATTTGTGTGAAAGGAGAAGTTATTCTCCAATGACAAAACACAACACTGATTTGCATATTCATTTCTGAATTTAGCAAAACATATTAAGAATGAATACGCAAGCCATTGTATTTTCATATTATTTATGCAGAATTTTCATAATAGTTATATATCATTTACAAACAATATATGTTACTTCCATAATATTTACACAGACAATGCATTATTTAATTATCATTTATGTACAATTTGCATAATATCTATGTACTACTTACATTTTACATGTACAAATTCCATATCATTTGTCTTATCTCCATAATATCTATGCATTACATACTATAATTATTTGTGTTGTTTATGTATTTATGTTGTTTATTATCCAGAGATAACACAATGCCATAATGACTTACAACAAGTGTATGTGTGTATGAGAGAGAGAGAGAGAGAGAGGAAGGGAGGGAGAGAGTGAGTAACAAACACTAGCAAAATGAAACTTATGAAAAATGATATATTTGATAATATCAAACCACTGACCTTTTATTTTGTGATCAGGATCCATAAGATCAAACTTAGGGAAGTCGTTATTTGCAGGATAACATTTACAATGTATTGTGTTCATTATTTTCTTCTCATCCTTTAAATGTTTTAGAATGCAATCTTTGGACTCCATGATTTGGCTGGAATAAAAGTATATCTTCAGTTAACAGAAAAGACATCAACATTATCAGCATTTTAACGTCATCTTTTTATGCTTGCATAGGTTGGATGAAGTTTATTGAGGCAGATTTTTCTATGAATTTTTCTTCCTGCTGCTAACCATCACCATTTCCAAACGAGGTAATATTTCTCCATGGCCAGACATGTTCTTGCAGAATATTGGAAATGAATGGACACTGCTTATTTGACAGTGACAACCATTTTACAACTATCATGTGATATTAAAACAAAGAAACACAAACATCTAAATCTATATATATATATATACACATATATGTGTATATGTATATATGTATATGTATCTATGTGTATATATATATATATATATGTGTGTGTGTATATATATATACACCCTTATACATACTAATACATACACCAACCCTATACATACACACATCCAGACCCCTCCTACGCACTATTAGCTGGTCCCTCAACCCTATTATCAACCCTATTATCTCCCCTTATTTCGCTCTCGCGTCTCATGTTTGATCTTTGACCTCTGGCCGAAATCAGATCGCCATGTTGATTCGTTAGTTACTGCACGCATTTTTTTCTCTCCTTCTTTCTGTGTTTTTTTCTCTCTGTGTATCTTTCTGTTGAAGAGCGTAGGCTCGAAACGTTAAAGACTTGTTTTATTTATATTTCCTGAGCGCCATACTAATACAATTGTTTGTTTGTTTTCCACCTGCCTTCGTCTTTTGTTTATTTTCATAAAGCTTCCCATTATATATGTGTATATATATATATATATATATATATATATATATATATATATATATATATATATATATATGAGGGACCTGGGTATTGACATGAGTTATGATACCTCTTTCCAAGTGCATATTACCAGGATGGTGACAAAGTGTAGACGACTGGCTGGCTGGATCCTGAGAACATTCAGAACCAGAGATATGGAAACCATGATGGTCCTCTGGTGGACATTCGTTCTCAGTCACCTGGATTACTGCTCCCAGCTATGGTCACTCAACAGTGTGAAATTAACAGCGGGCCTTGAAGCAATCCAGAGAAGATTCACAAAGAAGATCGTCTCTTTGCAACAGCTCAGCTACTGGTAAAGGCTGAAGGCGGGAGAGATATGCAGTAATATACATCTGGAAGATCCTGGAAGGAATTGTGCCAAATTTTGGCACTGAAAGCTACACCAATGCTAGAATGGGATGACACTGCATAGCACCAAAATACCAGCAATGCCATCACGCTTCAGGACCAGTTACTGCAACAGGCTGGGTTTCAAGGGCCCACAGCTTTTTAATATTCTCCTGAAGAGCCTGAGGAACCTGCACAAACTAGATGTAGGCGTTTTTAAATCAAAACTGGACCTCTTCCTGTTGAGAGTCCCAGATGAACCTACGTCACAGCAAGAGGTGCAAATGAGGGTGGAACAACAATCAGGTGAAAGAAATGATTGCATTTGCAATAGGGGCTAGTGTAAAAACCAACTTGAAGAACCACATAGTAAAGTTTAACAAAAAACTATACATGCAGGTTCAAGGTGCAGCCATCAGTGGTCAGTGTAACTGGAGATGTGGCTGGCCTCTTCATGACCTGGTGGGACAGAAAACTTAAACAAATGTTAGCAGAACAGTCCACATCTCTTCTACTCTACAGTAGATATGTAGATGACATTAATATTATAGTTAGGACCAACTCTAGTGATGGTAATGTAGAAACTGAGAAGAACATAATGGAGAGCATCCAGCAAATAGCTAACTCCATCCACCAAAGTATCAAGGTAACTATAGATTACCCCACAATAGACTCCTTGTACTTGATACTGAACTTTGGTTAGAGACTGTGAACAATAGAGTGCAGCTCCTTCACTCCTATTACATGAAACCCATAACTTCAAAATATGTTGTTCACAAGAACTCAGCTTTGTCACACAACATGAAAATTAACATACTGATCGCAGACTTAGAATAATGAACAATGTGTCTCCACTATGTGAACCCTATGAAATGAAAAAACATATACAGAACCTCATGACCTGGGTTTATAGAAGACAATTGCCAAAGGTACCACATGGTGGGACTGAACTAAGAATCATATGGTTAAGAAGCAAACTGCTTTACCACACAGCCATGTCTGAACCTCTTGATAATATATATCTTAAAAAACTGAATATACATATATCTAAGGTCAGCAGAAGATACTTTACCTATTATTAGTTTCATTGTGTAGGTATAACTAAGTCATCCAATGATGTTTTTATTTGCATATCATTGAGGAAGGAAAGACTGGAAAATATTTCACCAATGCGAACAGAAAAGCTGTCAATGAGCTTAGTGTCCACATTGTGTGAATGGAAACATAATTGATTCCATGTTCAATTCGGCATAACCAAAGGTGCAAAAAGTGAATTGAAGAAATAATTTAGAATATCCTTTTTTTTATGATTGTGGAACTGTTCTAACCATAAATAAATCTGTTGGTTTGCTTATTATCAGATTCACTGTGTTCTTTCAATGACTTTTAGAAATTATACAAAGAATGCATAGAACTATGCAAAGAAACTGGAAAGATTTGATATAGACATGAAATGATAATTACTTCAAATTTTGACACAAGGTCTGCTATCTCAGAGGGAGTGTGTAAATTGATATCAACGACTCCAGTAATGAACTGACTCTTGCTTTAATGACTCCAAAATGATGAAAGGCAAAGTCAACCTTGGTGTATTGTTTCAAATTTAGACGCAAGACTATCAATTTTGGTAGGAGGCGTTTAATTGATTCCAACAACCCTGTACTTGACTGATATTTTATTTTATTAACCTCCAAAATATGAAAAGCAAAGTTGACATCCATAGGATTTGAACTCAGAATTAAAAAAAAAAAAAACGCAGAAAAACTACTGCAAGACATTTTTATCTGATGCTCTACTGATTCTGTCATACCACTGCCTTTAGTTGTTCCCAACAGAGGAACAAGGACTGAAATTTTGGGGAAGGACTTAGTTGATCAAATCGACCCCTGTACTTGACTGGTCCTATATTTCGTTGAGTCTGGATCAACGAAAGGCAACGTCGATTTCGAGTACTCAATAAATACTTTTCAACCACCACCAACTGATCGTCATAATAATGATACTTGAATGATTGTTTCGAGAGAGAGAGAGAGAGAGAGAGAGAGAGAGTATTGTTATCATGTTAATGTCAATGATTAGATGTGTCACTAGTTCAGTTATATATGCTGGCATTCAGTTTCTTTTTGTTAGGAGAGAAGTTTTGAAATTATTTACGTTTTTCAAAGTTTGAATAATAATAATAGAAATTGATGTCTTTTTTTTTTCTAGTCTAAGGGAGGTAATTCGTTTCTTCTGGCAGTGAACCAAAAAGCTTAAGTGTACGCCGATATAAACACTTTGTTCGCTTTACTCCCGTTTTTCAACCTGGAGTAATAGAAGTCTAAAGTTCCACACTGTGGAATTGAATCCAAAACTTCATGGTTGCGAAGCAGAATTCTTAACTGCACAGCCATACACACATTAAATTAAATTTTGCAAAATATACATTTCACATTCTTATATAAATGTGTGTTCATGTAATGATGTACTCAACATCCTGATATAGAGTTAGAGTTAATTAAGATATGTGTTGGGCATAAGAAGAATTAGATGCAGTGTGCAAGAGAGAAGACTGCACTGGTTTTGGTCATGTGATGCATATGGATGTAGACAGTTGCATACAGAAGTACCGATCTGTGAATGAAACTTATGGAAGAGGGAGACCCAGGAAGACATGGGAAGAAGTATTGAAGGCTGATCTCAAGGCACTGAGCTTTATGGAGGAGATGATCAAGATATGTTAGCACATTGCTGTACTGAAGAAGACCTATCAGCCACAGCAGAATTGATCGTGGCACTAGTGCCTTATAAAATGCACTCCTACTGGGGGTCACATTAAAAATGGAACAATGTAACCTGGTGCAGCCTCTGGCCTTAACAGCTCTGGTCAAACTGTCCAGCCCATGCCAGCATAGAAAACAGATGTTAAATAATAATGATGATGATAATGTTCAATTAAATGGGAATAAACTAGAAGCAACCTAATTTATTTACACATATATTAAATAAATATTAATAAATAGGCATAGGAGTGGCTATGTGGTAAGTAGCTTGCTTACCAACCACATGGTTCTGGGTTCAATCCCACTGTGTGGCACCTTGGGCCGACCAAAGCCTTGTGAGTGGATTTGGTAGATGGAAACTGAAAGAAGCCCATTGTATATATGTGTATATATATATGTGTGTGTGTGTGTGTGTGTGTGTATCTGTTTGTCCCCCCAACATTGCTTGACAACCGACGCTGGTGTGTTTATGTTCTTGTAACTTAGTGGTTCAGCAAAAAAAGACCGATAGAATAAGTACTGGGCTTACAAAGAATAAGTCCTGGGGTGGATTTGCTCGACTAAAGGCAGTGCTCCAGCATGACCACAGTCAAATGACTGAAACAAGTAGGAGAGTAAATAGCAGTTTCTTGCAATAAATACATTCTAAATCAACATTTTTTTTCATGGGCCTTTAAAATACTACTGTACAGTAGATCCCCAGTTTACTATTTTGCTGGCATGGACCCTACAAAATCTTGTATGGACTCTCATTGAGAATCAGTGGTCTAGGGTAAGAAAAAGAGTAAGAAAATGTGAATTCTTAGATTTTCAGACTTACTTGCATATTTCATCTGTCCACATTTCCAAATTTTCTAATATCCTCCACTTAGTAATACAGTCCTCAGCTGCTGGTTTATTACCTGGTTAGAATGATATGCAATACATATATGATGGAAAGCAATTACAAACATATGTAAGTACAATATATAAAATACATGTGAGTCTACAATGTAAATATATACATTTACGAGACCATAAAGTCAGGAGGTATGAGAGGCGGTTTTTATATATTACTCATGAAATAATTTCATTGATTGGATCTTCTGGATTTTCAGTTACATGGACACTCTATATTACACTTCTTTGTAATCAATTACAATGTCAACTGATAGCTGAGTCCATAAGAGGAGCTTGCTAGATTAGCATCATGATTCTCTGAATCTGCTCATTTGTATATATTTATATATTTTAAGAAATATATGATAGTACAGAAGTTCTGTCTTCACATTGCTTTCCGGGAGAGGGATAGGTTGATTTGATTGACCCCCCCCCCCAGTGCTCAGCTGGTACTTATTTTATTCACCCTGAAGTTGACCTTGGTGGAATTGATATAAAGACAGATGAGATGCCACTAAGCATTTTGCCCGGTGTGCAAATTATTCTCTCTTCACACTGATATCAATCTCTTTATATTAATACAAGCAAAACGCCCCTCCATCCAATGGATGGTGCTGAGTTGTCAAACATTTAAACCAAATTTCCTCAAAACAACTTGTCCGACCATCCCAAAGGTTTCCCCTTTGAGAAACACCGATTTAACCTAAATTTGAGACACTAGCAAAAGAAGAAATAAAGATAGACTTTTTTTCTATTCCAAAGAAAAACGATTTTATTCACACAAATATGCAACCAAAGAGTTTAAAGTACCAGTAATGATAAGGTTGTTGACTGGGAGAACACAAACATGGTTTAAACAGTAAGCTTGGCAGGAAAGAAACGTGCCTTTAAGCAGTACAGAAGCAACAAAAAATGGAAGGTGCAGTTATGTACAGGTTGACGGAAGAAAAGCAGGACAAAAACGGCTTTATCAATCGCATTTTCACCTGGAATTGATTTTTGTAATTTTTTCAAGACTTATACAGCCCTGATACTGTTGGTATCTACATATCAAATTTGAGTGCAATTGGATGGAAGATGCCTGAGATCCTAGAAGACACACAAACACAGACAGATAGAATGGATTTTATATAATAGATTAATCACTCTTCAAAGCTCAGTGGTTATCAAGGTTTCTGTATAGTTTGGTCTTTGCAATCTCAATGAAACATCTACTGTTCGAGCTGCATTCTTTTCTAACTGTGACCGTTGCATCTTTTTGCAAACATAGAGTATTCAATGCGTTCCTCTACTTTTCAAATGGAATAGCATGATTTGAAGAAGTGTGTGGTTGAGAAAATATCCCTCATGACACAACATTCTATCAATCCTTTAGCATTTATATCAGTCATATCTAGCCCAAATATCCTACTTGTTTCATGTTCAAACTAGCCACATCCAACCTGTCACACCTATCCTACAATGTCATTCTTAAAATAAACAATCACATTATTGAAATCCCAAAGCAATGGAGACAATGCATGATTAAGTCAAAACAAAGCATTACATTTGATAGAGTAATCTAAATGCTAAAGGGTTAAATGGATCTGTACATTTATACACGTTTATATAAACTGCTGGAAAAAACCCCAAAAAAACCAAACAAACTAATCTATGTATACTGACTTACAAGGTGCATTCCAGAAGTTTTGAGACTTTCTTTTAGAAGCAGCAGTTACAACTGTCCTTGATTATTGTAATTTTATTCTATAATTACTATACATCTAATAAGCTGACATACCAACCTCTGTTATTCCAGATTGAATGAGAAGGCTTTAACATCACTTTCTACACACCTTATTAAATACTGGTTGTCATAGCTGACTAGTTTGCAGAAAGCAGTCAGGATGGTGATAGCCATTTTTGACAACATGCACATATCTACATCCACTGGCTTCCTTCTGGCCAGATGGTCAACAAAGAGTACTTTGTAGAGGTTTTGAGGAAGTTTGGGGAGAAAGTCTCATGACTCTCTATCACCATCCAATTCCATTATTATGAATTTGAATTGGGAGCTTGAGTCATAGTGACTCTTTCATTAGCTGATTACACAACCACTAAGGTGGTCCCCTATGGATGCACTGCAGTTACTTTCTTGATAGAGCTTGGTCATCTAGGATTCCTCCACTCAGCACCATTGGCTCAGTTAAGCTCTTCTGCTATCTTTTCACAATCCACCTTGTTGTATCCCTGGTAGGGTGACTGAATGGGTGCTATGCCTTGTCAAAGGGCAGCCTGTAACTATGCAGGGTATGGTCATCACTCCATGAAGTATTTTCAAATACCCGTATACCCGTTCAAAATACCCACATACCCATACAACCTCTCTATTCCAGATTTGTTTTTAAAGTTCTTTTAAACACTTAATATGTTGGAAACAAACTCCAGCACACCATGATATCTTTGAGGAAGATATAAAGTATTAAAATAAAAGCCTACATCTGTCGGTCAGCTTTGTTTTTATTTCTATAATTGGTTAATTGGTTAAAAACAGACTGAAAATCAACAATGAGTGCCATAACCGTACTGAATTAGAAAGTTAGAGAGTTAGCTTGGTGGAGCCCATTCCTCTCAAAGTTATATCCTGTATCCACAACAGTTGATCTTAGTACTACAAAAGCTAATGGAAACATTTGTGAAGTTCATTTTGTTACAGTCATTTGCTATGTGGTACCTAATTACAGTTAAGTAGACTGAGGCACTGACATGATTTAGTGTCAGGATAGAAACTTCTGATCTTTGTGTTAATTCTTCAGCATCTTATGCACTTGACGGTTTGTACTTGCTCTTTTTGTTTATAGAAGATTGTGAGTTAACTATATGAAAAAACAGTGCTTACCACTAATGTTTTTGAGAGTATTCTCATGGCTAAAAAGAGGAAAAATCTTTAATGCCTGGCTTTGTGTTATCAAACAGTCTGGTCTTGGTTTAGATGAAATACATTGGTAAAATGTATCATAATTCCTAGGTGAGAGTAATAAAAATGTAGGAATAAAACAGAAATTTTCAATAGCAAAAATCAATGACATAAACAGGTATGTGTTTTTACATATATTTGTATAATAAAATAAAATGGTATATGAATATTTTTAAAATACTCATTCTGCATAAACCAGACAGAATTTGTCAAGGCAAATTTTCTACAGCTGGATGCCCCTTCTACTGCCAACCTCACCAGTTTCAAGGTAAGGCAATATTTCCCCATGACCAGACTTGTTTTTACAGAAGATTGGAAATAAAGGACACTGCTTGTATGGCAGTAACACATTTATGATTATAATGATGATGGTGGTGGTGTTGATAACAAGAAGTATAAACCATTCTGAAGATATTCAATTACAGCTTATAAAGTCAGGATTTCAAAACCTGTTCAAACCAAGATATACAAATCTATATACAGCAAAGTACTCTTCTTGTGCATGCTATTGTAGTCACTATTGTTTTATAGCCTTCTCTACTGGAAAGACAGACATTGAAAACCCAAATAAACGTGATCAGTTTGTCATCTAAAACTGAATCTTTACCTATTACTCTTACTATTACAGATGAAAAGTAGTAGTTGTAGACGTCAACCAGGTAAACTGAAGCAAGTAGAAGGGGATTATATTCTTTGTTTTATGTCAAGGTACCATCATAGTAATTATTCATGTAAAATATTATAAAGACATGGTTAGGTGCAGGTGGTTTATTAAGAAGGTTACTTATCAAAACCACATGGTTCTGGGTTCAGTCCCACAGTGTGGCAACTTGGGTAAATGTCTTCTACTACATCCTTGGGCTGACCAAAGCCCTGTGGGTGGTAAATGGAAACTGAAAGAAGCTTATATATATATTACGAGCAAAACGCCCCCCATCCAATGGACAGTGCTGAGTTGTCAAACATTTAAACCAAATTTTCTCAAAACAACTTGTCCGACCATCCCATAGGCCTCCCCTTTGAAAAACACTGATTTAACCTAAATTTGAGACACCAGCAAAAGAAGAAATAAAGATAGACTTTATTTCTATTCCAAAGAAAAACGATTTTATTGCGCGTACAAATGCACGTTCCCACGGCTTTATCCATCGCATTCTCACCTGGAATTGATTTTTGTAATTTTTTCAAGACTTGTACACGCCCTGATACCGTCGGTATCTACGTATCAAATTTGAGCGCAATCGGATGGAGGATGCTCGAGATCCTAGAAGACACACACACAGACAGGCAGAACGGATTTTATATAATAGATTTCTCCATGGTCAGATGTGTTCTCACAGAATATTGGAAATAAAATTACATTTCTTGTATGACAGTAACAGTAATTTATAACTGTTATGTGATGTCAAGACATGTCCTGACATTGATAGTTGTAAATGATTGTCACTCATACTAGCAGAGTAATTTTATTTTCAATATTCTGTGAAAACATGTCTGGTCACGGAGAAATATTGCTCATAAACAGATGTGGGTTAGTGACAGAAAGGGCATCCAGCTGTAGAAATTCCATCTCAATAAACTCCACCTGAGCTATGCAAGCATGGGAAAGTGGACTTTAAAACAATGATGATGATGACTCTCATTACATTATTAGGACATCAATTAATACTTTATCTTCATGTGGTGAATACAAATGAATGAAGTTTATAACAAATCAAACAGCCACCCATGAGTTCCTGTGGCTTGTCTCTAGTACTGTGGGTATTAATGTATGGGAATGTGCCCAGGCCCAAAACACTTACCTGTAGATAGAGAAAAGTTTCATCAAGTAAAACCCTTACTTTAACAAAGCCACAAAATATAAAAATGAAGACAAGGAATTTAGAATCCAAGAAAACTAAGGGCAGTCTACACTGGCAAATAGTGAAGCAAAATAATTTATTTTCCTTTGTAAATTATATGAAATTATGGTAATACATTCCTACATTTGACAATGGATGACTTACCGACTTTTATCAGTAGTACTAAGCTTTGTATTACTAGTAAGAGCTTGCAAAAAGCCCCAACAGTTGCTCATCTGATTCAGTAGTTCACCTTTGGTTTTACATTCTGAAAAAAAAAAAAAAGAAAAACATCAAAGATAATAGTGATGCAATCTACTTTATCTTTTTCACTTATTTATAACTCTTTATGTATTTAGCAGAGCTCCTTGTTGTAAGCATCCATGCTTCATTTCCTCTCTTTACTCTCTTTTACTTGTTTCAGTCATGTGACTGCAGCCATGCTGGAGCACCACCTTTAGTTGAGCAAATCAATCCCAGAGCTTATTCTTTGTAACCCTAGTACTTATTCTATTGGTCTCTTTTGCTGAACCACTAAGTTACGGGGACATAAACACACCACCATCGGTTGTTAAGCGATGTTAGGGGGACAAACGCAGACACACAAACACACACACACATATATATATATATACATATATATATATATACATATATACGATGAGCTTCTTTCAGTTTCTGTCTACAAAATCCACTCACAAGGCTTTGGTCGGCCCGAGGCTATAGTAGAAGACACTTGCCCAAGGTGCCATGCAGTGGGACTGAACCCGGAACCATGTGGTTGGTAAGCAAGCTACTTACCACACAGCCACTCCTGTGCCTGTTCATATTTTTTTCTGCAGATGTTCATACCAGGCATTAGCCATGTCAATGTCACAAATCTGTGATGATCTGTAATGGTCATGGTCACAGCCATCCCCTCCTCTTATTAATTAATATATAAAATAAGTAACACAAGAAATATAAACTAACCTAGTTTACATACTTCAGTTGCTGCAACACCCGAAAAGTATCCTAGAGGAAGATTTTTCAATCCGGAACATGTATTGTTGTAAATTTGTGCACAATGATCATATTCGCTGGAATTAAATATCAACATTTATTACAAGCATAAAATTTAGAAGGAACTGGTTACATTGTTGGGTAGGAGCAATTAAAAGTTTCTTTTGTGATTGTGTGCCAATAGTTTTGAGACTTGAAGTGTGTAGAAGGGACAGCTGGGAGAAAGTTTGTGACATGCATGACATGTACAGTTAGAAATGAAGCATAAGGCAAATATAGTTTTTTTTTAATCAGCAGAGAAGTAGCGGGTAGGAAGATCCAGCAAAATTGGTGGAGACTGCTTCAGCAATGGACCAGAAGTGCTTATATAGGATTGTTAGCATGTTGTAAGGTGTACAAAAGTATCCTTTAGTTTCCTGGTGGTCATCTTGATAGTGTTTTGGAAAGGGGAAGAACAAGCCCCCAAAACTTCCATTAGTAGAGGAGAGTGCTTTAGGTGGTATCCTACAAATGTAAGTTACTTACTCAAGGGCTTATGTTGTGGTTGTGTGAAGAGACTTGGTTGTGTAAATAGATTTGTGAAGGGTTTATGTTGTGGTTAAAGATTCAGTTTCAGATGAAGAACTGATCAAGTTTATTTGGGTTTTCAATGTCTGTCTTTCCAAACTTCTTTGTTCAATTAACAACAGAACCAAAACAACTAAGTAAACTTCTACTGCCAAACTAGCAGTAAAATTATCAAACTGAAGAGATTTAAAAAGATTAAAACTTTACACACACACAAACTTCCCTCTTGAAGTCCAGAAAATATATTTCAATTCTAATCAATAGTTTGATCCTCAACAAAACTTCAAGAAGACTCATAGTAGAATACTGCTTCCATATCTGTTACTTGCTATACATATAAATGTTCCAGTCAACAACACCCAAAGAAAGGCTATTTGATTAATTGGCATGGAGTCAGTCATTAATACTCCAAATTCTAACCAACAGAAGATCAGTTTCTTCATTTTGCCTCTTCTACACCTCAGAGCTTACTCAGTTATGGTCACCTCATTTCAAGCTCACCAATCAGATAAACTGAGTTCCTTTTCTTTTAGACCAGGGGTTCTCAACCATTTTTTATCCATGGACCCCTCAGATTACTATTTTATTCTAGTGGACTCCCATAGTCATTCAATGTTTATATAGAAACTTCTTTTAAAATTCCTATTTTGTTTGTTACACAGTCACTTGTGTAGGTTGAACTATGTAGAATGTTAGAGAAAGAAACCAAGCTGTTTCTTGCAATACATACCAATATATACATTTAAGCAGCATTTTTTTAGGAGCCTATAAAATACAATTGTAGATCCTCAATTTACTATTTTGTTTTGTGGACCCCCAAAAATCTTATATGGGCCCTCAGGGGCTATATGGACCTCGGTTGAGAACCACTGTTTTAGACCCTACACTAATCACTTTCCCCAATCTTTCCTCCCAAGTATGTCAACCTTTAATAATTTCCTTCCGCGGATGCTGATTTGAAGAAGTTCAAGCTAAACATCAGCCACATCAATCTGACCTTTTTATTGAAGGGTCCTAAGATGGCGATAGGCACAGTCCCTTCCTTCTGGCCAAAACCATAAAAAGTAAAAAGTTTGAATTGAAAAAATTCAGTTATTTATAGAAACAACAGAAAGTTGAAAGCTGACTAGGAATATTGGTGACATGGGCAGAATAAAGCTTATTTCTCGGAAGTAGAAAATATAAATGTTTCAGTCATACAGATGAGAGAGAAAGAGATGGTGTCCAGTCAATTTGTCATAGTTTAATTTTTTCCCCACTGAGATAGAAAAATGGAAGAATGGCTATCTGAATAAAAAAAACAAAAAAACGTTTATTTTTAGGTTTGTTGTATTACATATTCATTTTTTCTTAAAATTTAAGATTGTGTGTAATTGCTTTTAGAAAAATTTTTTGGCTTGGATTATATTTTTCCATGAAATTTTTTATATGTATGTTCATATCTCTGTACTTTTTTTTTTGGCTTGGTTCTTCTTGCATAAACTTCTGCAGTTTGGTACTGGCAAACCTTTCCTCATATTTAATCACATCGATAAGTTTCAAGATATTTGGATGACTAACACTCACTGTGTTTTTCAGTGCATCATGGTAGGCTTCTAAACTATTTGTAGTATGAGCCTTTTATGAGGCACTGGAATGGCTGCTTTTCATGTGGGCCTGCACAGTTGCTCTTTAAGTGACACCAAAACAAGTGCTTTTTATGTGGCTGGAAAAACTGATGTAAAACGATAATATTTAACTGGCACTGTAATTAGTTGGTTTTACACTTTCTGATGATCAACTGAATAAAGTACTAGCCTAATAGTCTTGGTATTTACTGTTTTAGAGAAAACCAATTGTTTGGTTGTTGGTTAGCAACAAACTGAGTTGGTTAGATGAGACTGAAAAATCTTATTACTTACCTACAAAATTCTTCTATGCCATTGGTAAATAATTTGGTAGGAACTAATTTTGTACGACAGATTTGAATTTCTTTCATTTTAGTTGAGAAATTTGGGCATTCTGAAAGAAAGATTGGTATGACATGAAAGAATTTTCAGTTACCTTTGGAACACATAGTAAACACTTAAAAAGGAACAACATAAAGGTTTCTCAAAGAGATATTTAATAGCATACAGAGATAAGATGAATAAGCAGATAAAGTGCAAGATCACCAACTCTGGTCTTGATATAAAAAAATGTTGGGGCTAAAAAGTTTAAGTTGAAAAGGTAAAGAGGAAGGCATGAATACAGTGATGGGAGGATTAAAATTTAATTTCCATTCTTACTGGGATCTTATGAGCTCTAATATAATTTGAGCTTTTATCAAAATGATTCTATCACAATCTGATTTAATTAAATATATTTATAGACAATGAATTTATTGATTTATTCAATGTCTGTAAAAACTTTTGTTAGAGGTGTTAAACTTGCTCCTTGAGTAAGTATTTCACTTATATCTCACGTATTTATCGCTGAAGAGGGGAAAATTGGACCAATACGGTTATAACGGATTTTTTAGAAATTTCTATTGGTTTGTTTCGAGACGCATAAATTATAATGGTTATTGACAATTCTGTCTTTTTTTGGGCATATTTGGCACTAGAATTTTTCTTTTGCCCTTATTTTGTAAATTATATATATATATATATATATATATATATATATATATATATATCATCATCATCATCATTTAATGTCCGCTTTCCATGCTAGCATGGATTGGACTGAGGACTGGCGAACCAGATGGCTGCACCAGGCTCCAATCTGATCTGGCAGAGTTTCTACAGCTGGATGCCCTTCCTAATGCCAACCATTCCGAGAGTGTAGTAGGTGCTTTTACGTGCCACCAGCACGAGGGCCAGTCTGGTGGTACTGGCAATGGCCAGGCTCAAAATGGTGTTTTTTACATGCCACCTGCACAGTAGTCAGTCCAGCGGCATTGGCAACAACCTCGCTCAAATGTTTTGTTCACGTGCCACCAGCACAAGTGCCAGTAAGGCGACGCTGGTAACGATCACGCTCAAAGGGTGCTTTTAAATGCCACCGGCACACACATATATAGCATAGAAAAACATGCATTAAATGAACAACGAATGTGTGTATAATGATGATGGATGATACACACATTCATTGTCCATTTAATGCATGTTTTTCTATGCTAGCATGGGTTGGACAGGGACATATTTCAGACAAGATTTTATGGTCATATGCTCTTCCTGATGTGAAACCATAACTGTTTAAGTTAAGGATTTTTTATTTTGCAGATCTTCGAAAGTAGAGTGTACCAGTTGTAATGTTAACAAAGAATGTTAATATCAAATCACCATTTCATTCACTCACTAATAAGTAGGATACCAACATGTACATACTCTTAAACACAGACACACATATGGCTAGCTTCCTACAGTTTCCATCTACCAAACTTAAATATTCTATAAATATAATTAGGAATTTCTTTTGAATAATAGTTGAATAACGGCGTTTTATCGAAAAGGATATGATAGCCCTTCTTGGTGCAAACCAAGAAGGGATTATTAAATCCCTAATATACTTTAGTTCCAGTATACAACTTAAATAAGATAGTATAGTACTGAATTTTCCTGTATGAAGTTAAAGAAGTTTGTTTGCTTCCATCCAGGTTTTTAAAGAATGTATGTCAATAAAACCTTGATTTAGAGTTGTTGTTAGTGGTAATAACTAAACATTAGTATACAATATCCATAACCATATAATTAGATTATAAAGGATAATTGTTGATATCAGAGCAGCTGCATGCAACAATGGGATTTTGTTATGCTTACTAACTTTAAAGATGTTATGTTAAATTATAGTTAATGTTTGTGGTAGTAGAGTACAAAACTTTGATACTATTTTTATTAAAGTTCAGGTGATAATTATGATTTAAGAAGTGGAAATGCTTCTTAAGGAACTTAAAGAATATTTGAGCCAAGAGTGCAGTTTGATATATACACAAACAGATATATATATATATATATATATATATATATATATATATATATATATATATATATATAAAACAGTGTTAGCATCCATGAAATACATAAAAGAGTTTAGAAAATTGAATTCCTAAAGCTAGGTTATCTCAGAATCAGAAAATATTTTAAGCTTTGAACAATTTGTGACCTTCTACAATGCTCAAATGTACCATGTTTGAGTGGTACTCATATATCAAAGAATATTTTATTTGACACATTGGCTTGTACCGTCAACAATTTCTCTTTCAGGTAGCATGAAAAATACATATGTGTTTTTTGTTTTTTGAAATGCAGAGAGATAAATTATCTTTTTTTCCAGATGTTTGATAAGGGATTGAGATACTTTCCTTTGTCTCCCAACTCTACCAGTCTGATTTTTTCGTATCTTGAGCATGTATGTTTGAAGTAGCTGTAGCAAAGGAAGAAAGACAGGTAATGCTTTCCCTGTTCTCAGTCTGAATTCCCCATGCAGTTGTGTGTGTGTGGGAAGGGGGGGTGAGAAAGAGAGAGAGAGATTGCTGCTGACAAAACTATCAGTATTAATAAGAAAGTAAAAAAAAAAAAGAAAAGAAAAATTAAAGATATAGATAAATAAAACCTGTAATATTTACCATTTTCATAATGTTGAAGAGCATTTTTCATAGCTTCCTCATATGACTTGTAGAGAGGCTTGGCTTCACTTAGTGGACATTCCAGAAGGTCTCGATAAAACGGATTGTCACTGAAATAAAATGAAAATAAAAATGAAAAATAATGCAGAAAATAACTTAGATTATATGACAATGACACATGATCATGAACTCAAATTTTAAAATATGAGAGGGAAAGGTCAAAGCTGAGAGTAGAGAAACACATCCTTAGTAAGTAGAATAACAAAAGAGTTGTTACATATTTTGAGTGGTTACAACTGCAGTCGGTTTGTTGTGGTAGATGCATGGATGACAGAGGAAAATAACATGTTACAGCAGCAGCCAAAAGAACCTGGCACCACCTGGAGAGAGAGTCCCACATTGCGAACTGTATGTAAAATTATGTATATAAATATATGAAAGCTGAGTGGTAGAGAAGTTCACTTGGTTTGGGGTTCAGTGTCACTGATTGGTACCTCGGGTAACTGTAGTCTAGTATATCTCTGGACCAACCATAGCCTTATGCATGGATTTGGTAAACAGATACTGAAAGAAGCCCATTGTGCATGCAGGTTTGTCTTTCCTTGGTTTGATATTACATGATAATTATAAGTGGGTGTCACTGTCATACAAATGGTGTAACTCATTTCCAATCTTCAATGAAAACATGTCTGGACATCTAGCTTTAGAAAATCCTCCTCAAGGAATTCTCTCTGATGGAATTTATTGAAAGATATTTGAACAGTTTGTTACTGAGAACATATCTGAACTGGTCTTAAGTTTGTATACTTTCTGTCACTGTTTCACCTTTCACCATCTGACATAAGATCACCTCCTCCAATGCCCCCCTCCCCTCTCAAAAGATTTTTGTCTTGCAAGTTACTTGGTGACCCTGTCAGTGCAGGTGCCACTTAAAAAGCATCCAGTTTACACTGTAAAGTGGTTGGTGTGTATAAAGGCATTCAGCTGTAAAAATCCTGCCAAAACAGTCACAGAAGTCTGGTGCAGGCTTCTGCCTGGCCGGCTCCTGTCAAACTGTCCCACCCATGCCAGCATGGAAGGTGGACATTAAACGATGATGATGATGACGATGACTCACATATCTGTTCTGGCCTGGCCTGGCAGCCAAAATGTGCAATCAATCAATAATATTTAATGAGTTATGATAAAGGAAGCAAAGCTTTCTAATCAGCTTATAGTTGCTTCTCTTGGTATCTGATGCTGATGAGAATTAACAAGGTTGAAATGCATCCATTAGTGCAGTAGAGAGGACTCTATGCTAACTATGTTATTTTATCACCTTTTAGTCTCAAGCGAGAATTTTTGCACCACAACAAACCACAGTGAAAAACTTTTACAACTCTAATTATCTCCCAAACATACATGAACTGGTATTAAGTTTGTGTGTATGTGTGTGTGTACGCGTGCACAAGCAACATAATGTCTATGAACTAGAAACCCTTAAACAAGTATCACCCTTAGCAGAACTAGAACCCTTGTGAAGGACAATCATTTTTTTATCATGGTATAATATAAACAAAACTACCATAAAATAAGAAATCCAAAAGAAGTTTAGCCTTATGAGAATTAGAATTTCAAAGAAGGACGATTAGAACCATGAGAACAAGATACAAAAGAGTCACAGTCAACAAGCACATCAAAGATATAAACCCATCATCAACTACCAAACGGATATCATTATAGTTTTGATGCTTAGGCAATACCACTCTATCTGGTGCTGTTAACAGTGCTAAAAACACAAATGCTACCTGGGAATTTACAGATAAGAAGCAGGAGTGAAACATTGGCGCAATATGTCCATTACATCTACACTTGCCTATTGTTACATCCAATCGCAAACATAAATTGTTTCAAACATATAGTTATGAAGGAGAGAAATTTAAAAAATACTTCATTGGAAACAGAGAAGTAACTTCAAAATGGATATAAACATCTCAAGAATTACAGAACTTAAAAATGAACTAGCAAACTAAACACGCCAAACAAAAAATTATGAAACATAGTTACAAACATACAGCAATAGACATGGCTACCCTACAATCTATAACATATTTCAAGCATGAAAACAGCTAAAACAAACCAAACATAAACAAACAGAATAGCATATCACTTAAGCTATAAGTTTTCAATCATCTTAAAACAATGCCACATGGGAATAAACTAGTATAGTTCAATATTTATTAGATATACACCTTAATTATAGAAAATATATTTAAATGAATATTTCATCTAAAAACATATACATATATACATATTCTAGGAATACATAAAGGAGTCAACATACTTACAGCAACAGTTCCATATCAGAGAGATCGAATTTTGGAGGCACCTTTGTCATTTCTTTCAGTCTTTTCAAAATATCTTTGGGCTCTTTAGTATCACATTTACCCAGTGCCAGAGCAGTGCAATAAGCTGTAAGGAAAATATCATCATCAGTATAACATCAGAACCTTTTCCATAACATCTCAACACCAGAACCTTTTCAATAACAACAGTCAAGCCAATGAAGAAGCCTCTGTGTGGTTGCTCAACCAGTTAGAAATAGCAGCCAAATCTCCCTCAGATAACACTATAATGTAGATCTCAGTGGCGGATGCAGGGGTGTTGTCCAGGTTGCCCAGGCAACACTCTTTCTAACCGAGCTGACACCAGAAAAATCAGCACTAAGGCTTAAATTTTGAAAAAAAATGGCTTGGTTGTTTTTATCAACTTGGATTATAAAGCGACCCTGTAACTAAGTTATGGTACACAAGTCTAGTTTGCTACTACTTTCCATAGGTACTGTTGCAAGTATAATAACATTGTTATTTTATTTCCAGCAGTTTCACAGCATTACTGTTTCATATGCATATGGTCTGCCACAACAAAGTTAGAATACATAAAAATGGGTCCATTTGTTTTGAATTGCAATTCCCACCTGATATAGTATTTTTTAAAAAACTTTTAGGCCAACACCCCGCAAAAAATCCTGCCCCCACTGGATCTCATCAAGTAATGTTGACCTACAGTTCAACAATAACAACCTTATCAACAGTCCAGTATACCCTCCCTCCACATCCCATGCTTCCATGATGTCTATCCCGTCAGGTCTAACTCAGGTTCAAGTAAGACTTGGAGGAGAATTAATACACATTATAGCCAGGAATGTAGTTCAGATGGCTCCAAAGATCAAGTCTTCAGTGACACAACATTACTAATAATAATACAAGATAATTTCACATTTGTACAAGCCCATTCCCACCCCTGTCCATCGGAGCTCCAAGAACAACTAGACAATCAATCATTAGAATCTGGCATCTCAGAAGTCAGTTGTATGGTGACCCATAGTGACAAAATGTATGTATCAAGCCACTTGTCTAATTTTTAGAACCTAGTCATTTATACACTATGGAGTTATGGTGACACAGTTAAATCTCTGTCTCTCACATATATTCTTGTTCTGTAAAGTGTGATTTCCTTTTAAAATAAAACCAACATATAGCACTCCATACAGGTGACCTCCTGACCTCGTCAACCACCCTATGGAACTATTATTTCCATATCCACCTCTAACAGTCAATGAGGAATCACCATCATGATTGCAAGACTAGTTAGGAAGAGAAATCAAATCTCTCGCAAATCATATTCTATAACTTTAAGCAGGGAAAGGGACATACTCAATAATCTAGTCTCTGACATACAAAAAAAGTGAGGTGGAGCACCTTCTGATCAAATGTCTACTCGATAAGTCTGACCTTGGGTTAAAAGGTAACTGTTTTTCTCCTCTCTGTGTGAGTTTACATCTATCTTTCAGTGGTGCCCCTAGTTCAGGTGTTGGCTTTTGTTTTCTAGTGGGATCAATGTTACACACACACTACACAACAATAATAGTAGTAGTTATGTTTGAACTAATAATTTAGTAGTTAATAAGTTTAACCCTTTCGTTACCGTATTTATTTTAAGATGCTCTGTGTTTCTTTTAATTAATTTTAAATATAACAAAGAATTTAGTAAAATATCATTCAGCTAGTGTTAGGAACATAAATTGTGACTAAGGTTTGGTGTAAGATTTTAATTCAAAACTTATGAAAACAAGACATTTGTACTCAGAGCCAGAGCCGATTTCAGCCGGGTTGGTACTGAAAGGGTTAACTCCTTTTGAGGGGTTTGATATTTAACTCTTTCAAATCTCTGCTATATGTGTGTGTGTGGAATGCCCTTTTCAGCAATGACCATCTAATCTTTTTTTCAACAGATATATAGTACATGCTCATATTTGCTGCTACACATTCAAACATCCTAGACCACGTCAAAAGAATACCATTTAACTGATTGACAATGATTCACTCATTATTCACACAACAATGACTAATTCACAAACTTGGCACTACTTAAGAACAGTGGTCCCGGTGCGAGCACTTGCGCATCCGTGCTAGCTAGTCATGACTAGTTGATCCTTACTTTGTGTTTTTGTATTTTATTAACTTTATTCAAAAAAATTATTTACTTTGTTTAAAAAAATTATTTATTTTGTGTTTTATTTACTTTGCTAGGTAGTCGTTGTAGGATCGACTAGACACAACTAACTAGCGCGGATGCGCGAGTACGTGCACCGGGACCACTCTTCTTAAATAGTACCCACAAACTTGTAGTTTCCTCTCTGTCTTACTATAATGTTCTCTGTTAACCCTTTAGCATTTAAACCGGCCATATCCGGCCAAAAGTATTCTGCCTGTTTTATGTTCAAACTGGCCAGATCTTGTCTCTCGCACCAACCCTACAATATCGTTTTAAAAATTAACTGCTACCTCATCAAAATCTCATAGCTCCAAGATAATGCCTGATTAGTTCGAGGTAATGTGGATAAAAAAGGATTAATTTTGGCAGAATAATGCGAACACTAAAGGGTTAACCTAAAATAGTTGAAGCCCATCTTTTATCCTTCCTGAACCTGCATGAACCCTTTTGTTACCATATTTCTGTTGAAATATACTACCTTTATTTCAGTTAGTTTTTAAAAATACTGAATAATTCATTAAACTGTCATTATTAATCTGGTGCATAGGGCAGCGAGCTTGTACTGGACAAAAAGCAGCATTCTGTTTGTCTTTATATTTCAAACTTAAATTCTGCAGAGATCAACTTTGCTTTTCAGAGCCAATACAATAAATACCAGCCAAGGACAGGGGATTGGCAGAATTACTTGAGGGCCCTGCAACATACCTTGTATTTGTTCCAGTTCTTCACATTCTGACAGTGTTGATAACAATGACACACTGGTGCTAAGCTATATTGGCCTAAGTCAGTGGCCTTTTCCTTGGAAAAATACATCAGTGGTGCAAAAAGGGAAGACTTGCAAATATGGGCATATATGGCCTATCTTCTTGAAGCAAATATTTCTCAGGCTACGTATACATATCTTTTATCTTTTACTTGTTTCAATCATCAGACTGCAGCTAAGCTGGTGCAACACCTTGAGACATTTTAAAAGTTTGGTATTTATTTGGCTAGGTTAGTCTCATATGTCCCATATGTAGATATAAGGTCAATATTGACCAACAGAGGTCCTACAAGATCTAGGGTAGAGATAGGGTCATGCAAGTGACTGTGAATTGGTTATAGATTAGGATTGAAACTTGAGTAAGTATCCATAGATTGATGGCTAATGAAGGTGGTGGA
>NC_043006.1:53784404-53826904 GCF_006345805.1 Octopus sinensis | reverse complement strand
ATAGTATGCCCAAAGTGCCATACCTGTAACAGATGAAGGAATCTGAATATATGATTCATCTTTGGTAAGTTTTCCAGTGTTTTGAGATGGACAAAAAGCAATCAAATAATAACTTATAAAAAGGTATCTGTGATTTAACAAGTTGTTCAAGAGTGATAAAACTTACTGAAATCATCACTTGTGATTTTGCTCATAATCTCTTACAGTTTGTTGTTGGTAATCTTCACATACACGGTTAGTTCCTTAGTTTATTTGCTCAATGCTTGAAAAAGTAGACTACTGTGCTTGCATAAATCCATGCAAAAATTCATGGAGTGAACAAGCTGTGATCAAATCTTGGTCATATGATTGCTCAAGAAGCACAAGAAATTTGGAAATACTGTAATACTTCATACTGGCCATTAGACTTGTTTCCAAGTCCTTGATGGTTGGAATCCACAAGTCAGTGGTTGATACTCTCTCTCTTCTGACCACTTTTATTTTATATATCATTCAAGAGCTATTTTAATAATTACAATAAAAAAAACACCACCTAAAAGCCCCCACCAAAAAAAAAAACAAAAAAACAAACAAAAACAAATAACTCCCTGTGTAAAATGTTCATTTGTTGCATCTACACTAACTGACCACTTGGTGTCTGGTATTCTTTTCACAATGAACATATATCACTTGTGTGATGATAATAAATCATATCTATATATTTGCAAGGTGTTGTTATACCATTCATACACAGCCTCAATCAACAGCAAACACTGACAAACACCTAGCGACAAATTCTAAACCTAAAATCACAAAGCTTAAAAGCTACATTACACAAACTCGCAAAAAGTTCAGCATTGTTACCTAAGCAACTAAACTACATTATCACCACCATCATCATCAATATAACATCCAATTTCTCATGGCTACATGGGTCAAACGAAATTTGTTGAGGTAAATTTCCTATGGCAAGGCAATAACCCCCTAATCTACAGCAAAGTCTGAGCACAGATATGACCCTTTTGTTTACACAACATGTCAAGACATGTCAAAAAGTCTATATATTCTTGTGTGGCTGACAGCACAAATTAAATATTCTCACTTGATATTCTCAACACCAACATGGTGTACATTTTCTTCTTTTTTTTTATTTGTGGTCTAACATTGAAAATGTGACTATATTGATTAAAATTTTTTATTTGTGCTATTAGAAATGTACACAATAAAATACCTTGTCTGATTTAATTTAATGAGAGTGATTAGCATCACACTGTCTATAATATAATTATAGGTGCAGGTATGTATGCATCAGTGAGACTCTTGCTTCCTAACCATGTAAGGTGTTGTTGTCGGTTTGGTGGAATATGAAAGGTTTAGCCCACTTTAAAACTTTTGAACCCAAACCAAATGATAACAAAGGAGATCTACAGTGAGCAGCTGGATGCCCTTCCTAACACCAACCACTCTGAGAGTGTAGTGGGTGCTTTTACATGCCACCAGCATGAGGGCCAGTCAGGTGGTACTGGCAATGGCCATGCTCAAATGGTGTTTTTTTACATGCCACCTGCACAAGTCCAGCGGCACTGGCAACGATCACACTCGGATCGTGCTCTTAGTGCTCCATTAGCATAGATGCCAGTCATGCAGTGCTGTCATCAAATTTGATTTCAATTTCACTTGTCTCAACAGGTCATCGCAAGTAGAGTTTAGTGTCCAATGAAGGAAAAGAACATATAAGAGGGCTGGTTACACCATTGGCCATGGGTTATGGTCTCACTTGGCTTGCCGGGTCTTCTCAAGCACAGCATATTTCCAAAGGTCTCGGTCACTAGTCATTGTCTCATCCCAGGTCTTCTTGAGTCTACCTCTTCCACAGGTTCCCTCAACCACTAGGGTGTGACACTTTTTCTGAGGTTGTTTGTTTCCAGTCTTCTGTGAAAAACATGCCTAGCTACAGGAAAGTATTATCTTGTTTGAAAACAAGTGAGGATTGGTAACAAGAAGGACATTTGGATGTAGAAAATCTTTGTCAATAAATTCCATCTGACCCATGAGACCCTGGAAAAGTAGATGCTAAATGCTAATGATGATAATTCATTCGACTGATCTTATTTATGAGCAAAAGTATAGTTCTATTAATTAGCCTGTGACATTAATGAAACAACTTTGTCCATTTATCATAGCCACTCAAGTAGATTATTGAAATATTGGTTTCAAATTCTGGCACAAAGCCGGCAAGTTCAGAGGAGGGAACAAGTCAATTACATCAAGCCCAATACTCAACAGGTACTTAATTTATCGACCCTGAAAGGATGAAAGGCAAAGTTGACCTCTGTGGAATTTGAACTCTGATCATAAAAACAAATGAAATACCACCAAACATTTTGCCTGGCGTGCTAATGATTCTGTAAGCTTGCCGCCTGAGTATTGAAATATAACTAATTTGAATTAAAGTGTATTGGAATCCCTAGAATTGGATCACCCTTAAACACTCAGTTATTTATAAAAGTTGAAGGTAAAAGAGTATTAATGGTTAGTACAGAGTCACTGAATTGGATTTGATGGCCTGCAAGCATTTAGCACAGTGTCTATAGCATATGCAACTCCTGCAACAAAATTAGCCTGATCCAGGAAATAACTACAATTGAGAATCAAAATTTGTTCACAACCTATTTTAACTCTTTAGCATTTGAACTGATCATGTCTGATCCAAATGTTTTATCTGTTTTAAATTTGGGAGAAAAATCATAGTAATCAATTAAGTAGCATGCAACATTAATAAAGCAAATCTGTCCATTTGTCATTGCCACACAAATAGATTATTGAAATATAACTAATTTAAAGTGTGTTGGGTGTTGGAATCCCTAGTATTGATAGGATCACCCTTAAACAGTGAGTCATTTATAAAAGTTGAAGGCAATAGGTACTAACATTTAGTACAGTTTTAAACTGACAAGATCCAGCCTCTCACACCTACCCTACAATGTCATTCTAAAAATAAGCAATCACATTACTGGAATCCTGAAGCTATGAGATAATGTATAATTAATTCAAAAGAATGTGACTAGATAAGCATTACATCTGAATGCTAAAGGGTAAATTACTCCACTGCACAACTTATGTAAGCCAGCAAGAGATCCTACACATGGTCACTCAACCTGCTAAAAGTAGCAGACAAATCTCCTTTAAAACATATGCTATTACCCTCTTGTACTCTTTTGCCCCAGCTTTCTCACACTCTCTCTTCCTGTTTCTTGAGTAACGCTGCGATGGACTGGCATCCCGTCCAGCTGGGGGGGGGGGGACACATATGCCACAGAAACTGGGCCCATGAGCCTGGTTAGGTTTGAAAATGGCGCATAAATAAATAAATGAGTATATTTGGTATAAATTTGGGCATTACGGAAATGAGCAGTAGAAGAATGATCAAGAATAATATAGAGGTCGCTGAAAAAGCATCTAGATTGGAGTGATTGATCAAGGTTAGTAGAATGTCACTTTTGATATGCTTGTTCAGATTAGGTTGGATCACCTTGATGATGGTGTCTGCTGCAAAACCTAAAAGACTCAGTGAGCTCAAAGTATAACACTGACGTAGCCCAAATATTGCATTTGTAGATATATGTTGAACTGAAGAGTACAAATATATTTTATCTTTTATTTGTTTCAGTCATCAGACTGCAGCCATGCTGGGGTACAGCCTTGACACTGCTACTTATTTTATCAGTCGCTTTTTGCCGAACTGCTAAGTTACGGCGATGTAAACACACAAACACCGGTTGTCAAACGTTAGTGGGGGACAAACATAGACAGAAACACACACATAGGTATATGTATGTATATATTCGCCATGGGCTCTTAGGAGCACAGTTCGATTTGTTTTTTGCTCCGCCTCTGTTCTGTTTTTGTTTTTCCAACGGATTTCCTTTTTTCTTCCTGAAGAGAAAGACACAATATGGTCCCATTATTCAATCGGATTTTGGTAATTTGTGCCTTTCGAAACACGTGTAGAATGAAATAAAACGATTTCTGTTCAATCTGCGTTCAGCTCCATTTCTTCAATTCACCAATAATGTTTTAATTTCAATTATCCGCACCAACGCACGGTTGCAACGCCAGATGGTTGTACCTCCAACCGTGCTGTTTACTGCTGTGATTTTTGCTACTAAGGTATCGGTTAAACTTTTGATTAATCTACTACAAGATTATTCATCTTTCTATTTCACATAATATATATATATATATATGACGAGCTTCTTTCAGTTTCCGTCTACCAAACTGGTAGACCAGAGGCTATAGCAGAAGGTGCCATGCTGTGGGACTGAAACGGGGAACTGGCATTCTTTCGATATAACTCGACAAAATCAAAATATTTCACTTCGGGTATTTCCGTAGAAGCAGATAACAGTTCGATTCTGTTTTCTGCTTGGAAATTTGCGGATTTTACATACACACATGAAACAGGTAAGAACAAATATGCTAGGCTTTTTTTCTTCAAGTTTAAAATGAGACATTGTTGGCATAATTTCGTTGTAGCTATACTCCACAATTCATGGAAATACCCGAAGTGAAACGTTTTGATTTTGTCGAGTTATATCGAAAGAATGCCGGGGAACCATGTGGTTGGGAAACAAACCTCTTACCACAGAGCCACGATGGGCCTATATTTGAAACCACAAATGTTTGTCGTTTCAGTTTCAATAGATCTAGGATCGACATCTAAAACGTAGGAATCCGAAAAAGTTTAACTCCCCCCCCCATTTTTCAAGGAGAGGTGCGAAACTATTAGACCCATATATTCATACACAAAGAATGAGGAATTTACCGAGATTGATTTAGCAGGCGTTAAGATTGGGAGTGTAGCTCGAGTAGATTAAAAAAAAAAATCTTTCTGAATGGCAGAATTGGTAGAGCATCGGACAAATAGCTTTTGTGCTAAAAATTCAAATCTTGCCAAGGTCGATTTTTTATTTTAGCATCGTATTTTTCTGGGAAGGTTGTTTTCTAACAACGCTTGATTTGTGTCTACTTCTTGCTAAAAGCAACATAGTTCAAACCGGATCTACTGAATAACTTGTTCACATCGGAGGGACGGATTAAAAGGCAAAAATGGAGAAGGAAGTAACTAAATACCAGAAAGAATTTTGCAGTGTTTTAACCCTTTCATATACAACTGTAACATGCATCTACATACATATGTACGTCACACACACACAGGTCGACACGTGCTTCCCAACATAAATAAAATATCGGTTATCACTGAGTCTAACAGATACGAATGGAAACTGTTCCAGCCATGCCTATCTCGCCTTTTTAAAATTTTTTTTCAGATATGGTGTATGTAGAAAGCTATCATTTCAATATGACCTTCTAGGTTTTAAGGCGGCATAGAATGATCTGAAGAATATTTTGTGTGCTATTTCTAGCAGGTCGGCCGACCGCATAGGTTCGTGCTTTAAAATGTATTGTGCTTGCATGCCCGTTGATAAGTAATATAAGTGGAATAAATTTTATGCTGAGTGATATAAAATTTCATTCTACTGTTTAAATTATTTCTAGTACTTTTTGCCAACACACAAAAAAAATCATTAGTTACCGTAGATATATGTGTGTTATCAACTCTGATCGAACAGTTCTATAATCAAAGATATTTCAACCGTGACCATCTCATCGATTCCTTATGTGCTAGGAACCCAGGACTACATTATCCAACATATCCTTTTCTAAGACAGTAGAACTTGGTTGCTTTTTCAGTAGGTCCAGCGATAATATAGGGACTACCAAGTGCGTACATATATGAGTGAGAGAAAGAATGTGATAGAGAGGGAAAGATGTTGATTGAGTGAGGGAGGATGTTTATACAACTTAGACGCGAATGGTGTGTATACTTGTGTGAGACAAGAGATACATATGTAGATCTGAAGTCTAAGAGTGGTTCCATATCACAGGAAAAAAATGAAAAAAAGGTAAATAAATAACAAATATGCAGAAAATGGTCTAAACCAACATATAGGTTGTTATTTCTTTAACAGAACTGGAGTTCTGTTAAAAAGCAAAAAACTGACCTATTCGGTTACATGTCAAGTTCCATGAAATTCTTTGGTTTCAAAGAACGAGGAATTTTTTGAGGATCCGCCATAACTTTCGGGAACAACTTTCTTGAAAAAAAGAAAAAGAAAGACGAAAGTCCTTCAAAAAACAGCAGAAATTGTAAGGAGGAGAAAATGACCCCTTTTTTTCGTCTACATTACAGTCGAGTAATTGTATAAAATTAAAATAAAATAGCGTGACTTGCCTATAAGTAGAATAAATCTTGTCAGGATAAACATGATGGATGCATTCGCTACTCAAGGTAGAATAGAAATGAAGATTAGAGCGTATAGAAGTGTGAAGCGAATGTGTGTTATACAGTGTTATGTGCGAATGTGTTTTCCCGTTTCCTATATCACTTGCCAAGCCTTCGCATGTCTTAAAGACAAGTGGATGTAGATGTGTATGTATGATGCTGTATGTATGTAATGTAAATTAATTCAATATGTGCAGGCCTCGTAGCGCGCAAGTGTATTAAGGATTTGATGTGTTATATTCTGTTTTGCGTGAGCGTCGGGAGTGATGAGATGAGTTTTTAAGTGATCTTTTAACAATAGTCTCTATTAACCATTGTCTGACAAGAAAAACAAAACAAAACACCTTTTATTTTCATTGTGGAAACCACTCCATGATGCATAGAGGGAGATGAGAAATACAATTTATCGTTTGTATTTCAATTTTGTTAAACAAAATTCTTTCAATTCTTTTGGAGGAAGAAACGATTTAAAAATCCAAAGGTAAGAAGCAAATTAAAACAATGGACAATTAAATTTAAAAAAAAAACGGGCTATCCCTGTTTGAGTAAGATATATGATCAAAGGCATTTTTAACTGCTGTGATCATATCTTTTTTTAGACTACATCTTACAATGTGCCCTTCTCCTTTGGATTGTGATTTGGTCGCTGTTTCTAGCACGTCTAGCATCCACTTTAGAATTTGTTAGTTTGATACGGTCACCAAAAGAGTAAAATTGTGTTTTGTGCTTAAGGGTAAACCATTCTACCATATTTTTGTTTCAATATCTAGAGAAAGGATTCATGCCTATAACCTTCACTTGCATTATAAGATCGATGAGATTGATATTCATCATCGTTTAATGTCCATTTTCCCATGCTGGCATGGGTTGGACGGTTTAGGAGCTGACAAGCCAAGGGATTGCATCAAGTTTTACTGTCTGTTTTTGCATGATGTTTATGGCTGGATGCCTTTCCTAATGCCGACCACTTTACGGAGTGGACTGGGTGGTTTTTTACATGGCGCCAACACTGGTGAGGTCTGTTTTGGCATGGTTTTTATGGCTAGATGTCATTCTTAATGCTGAATAGGGATAAATTTCCAGAAGGTTGAGATTCTGAGAATGAAAGAGTGGGTAAATGGTCAGAGTAGTACCTGGGTAGGAAGGGAATATAATATATGGTGAAGTGAAATGATTGGACCTTGGTGGAGGGTAGCACAACATACAGACAGGGAATTTGCTACTGAGGGGATGAAAGACTGTAGGACCTTCTACCATAGAGAAAAGGTTTTTGCTGAAGTGCAATAACATTGCTTCCTCTTTCTGGAGATCTCAAGAGGACAGGGCCACTAGTAACACACTGGTCCTGTTCTTCCATAAATTTGGCTTCATGAAAGCTGTGCAGGTGCTTACTGTGGAGGGAGATAAATTCAAAATGCTTGCTTATTATCATTTCTGTCGGTAAGGGCGATGGCCTGGCCATGTCTGACAGTAAGAAAGAGATGAAGGGTGTTTGGTTTGGTTTGTTCAGGGATATTTGGAGGGCAGTAATTCCACATAAGAACTCAAACTGTGACAGCACATCCAATCCATGACCACATGGAAAGCAGGTTTAAAATGATGATACTGGTGGAGATGAGGCAGGCTCAGATAAACCATTAATATAAGTCTATGTATTGAGCATCAACAAAAGGATAGATACACACCACAGTTTTAAATAACCGGAGAGAAAGCTGAATTGGTATGGCCATGTAAAGCATATGGAGGAGGACAGCTGTATAAAGATGTGACGTAACTGTAAAACAAGACTATCAAAGAGGTCAGTGATGCCAACTTGAAAGCAGATGTGTGTGTGTGTGCGTATATATATATATATAGGTGCAGGAGTGGCTGTGTGGTAAGTAACTTGCTTACAAACCAAATGGTTCCAGGTTCATTCCCACTGCATGGCACCTTGGGCAAGTGTCTTCTACTATAGCCTCAGGCCGATCAAAGCCTTGTGAGTGGATTTGGTAGACAGAAACTGAAAGAAGCTTGTCGTATACTGTGTTTGTCCCCCCAACATCACTTGACAACCGATGCTGGTGTGTTTATGTCCATGAAACTTAGCGGTTTGGCAAAAGAGACCGATAGAATAAGTACTAGGCTTACAAAAAGTAAGTCCTGGGGTGGATTTGCTCGACTAAAAATGGTGCTCCAGCATGGCCGCAGTCAAATGACTGAAACAAGTAAAAGAGTATACACACACACACATGTATGTGTGTATATATATATACATATATATACACACACACATGTATGTGTATATATATATTTATATATATATAAATTAAATTAGAGATAAAACCACTATTAGGCAAAATCAAACAGTGAAAGACATAAACCAAAACATAAAAATAAATATAATTAATATAATATACAAAATAAATAAAATTTAAAATGTATATTTTTATATTTTTTAAATTTTTAATTTATAAATTTTTAATTAATTAATTATTATTTTAACTATTAAAAAGTTTATTAATATAAATATAAATTTAAAATTTAAATTTTATTTATTTTGTATATTATATTAATTATATTTATTTTTATGTTTTGGTTTATGTCTTTCATTGTTTGATTTTGCCTATGTATCAGCTGCCAAGTTGGCATCACTTGCCTTTTTGATAGCTTCTTGTCCATGTATGGCTTGACACTTATCTCATGTCACTTGAACCACATCCTGATTACTCATTTGTTTATTGCTCATATCACTGTCGCCCATGTCTCTTTTACTGATACCTTTATTTCACTTGTTTTTCCCACCCAAACCTTTATTCTTCATCTTCTGTTGGTCATACACAGCATCCTTCCACCCATATCTGTTACTCATCTCTCAATCACTCTTTCCTTTTCTCAGTATTACTGTGCTACGCATCCAGTGTAACTAAAAATACCACCACATGTTATCTATCTATCTATCCAATGCTCTTTCCTGATACAGGATCTCACTTAACTTCCATTCTCCCTGCCTCCACCATCATCACTTGACCTCTCTGGCTCACCTTGAAGCTTGTGAATTGGTTGCAACACTTGTATCCAGTACACCCTACCTTCACTCTCCATCCTCTACTGTAATCACTCTTCCATTATACTCTTGCTGTTTACCCACTACATATCCTGGGTCTTTGTCATCGCTATCTTCTGGGTCACACAAATTTCTGTCATTGTCCTGCTGTCTCAATCACAGGGCCTTGACAATACATACCTCATCATTTAACATCTGTTTTCCATGATGGTATGGGTCGGATGATTTGACTGGAGCTGGTAAGGCCAGGAGCTGCATCAAGCTCCATCGTTTGTTCTGGCATGGTTTTTACAGCTGGATGCCCTTCCTAATGCCAACCAATCCACAGAGTGTACTGGATGCTTTTTAAGTGGCATCAGCACCAGTATCAATTCTGTTGTGGTGCATAGGTCTTGTTGAGTACAACAGTGTGCCAGATATCTCAGTCCTTAGTCATCACCTTCATAAGGCTCAGTATTTTGAAATTGGCCTTCAATACTTTGTCAAGGCCAATTTCAGAATGTTGAGAACTATTATCACACACATCTCACTTGTCACTATGTTCAGTGCCTTAATCATTCATGATTCACACTTGATAAAGAAGCTGACAAGCAAGTAGAGATGTGGAGTTTGTGAGGTCCTTTTATTCACATTGACGAAGGTGTGTGGCTTAATAGTTAGATTAATTGGCTCATGATCATAAAATTGTGAGTTCAATTCCTGGTAGTGTGTTGTGTCTGTAGGAAGTGAGGTTGGCGCTGGATGGACGCCTCACAATTCCTTACATAGTTGTGGTAAGGAAAATAGCGGGAACAAAAATCTCCGAACAAATAACAATATTTATTTTTCAGTCTGTACAAGCGTTGCATCTATGGACAATCGGTAGCCAGGTTGCCTTGGTGTGGAAACAGCAATGTGGGTTTAATCACAATTGTGAAGGCATTCTTCACAGATTTGCCGAAGTCGTGGATCGCCTTCAGAATTCCAGTCACGCGGAGCTGGTCAAGTCACATCTGGCTTGGTTGGCAGCAGGGGTAAAGAGAGAGAGAATGGTGGTCAAGCCTAGCTGCTGCTGATGACTGCGCATGCGCATAAGGGGCTTCCGGAAGGCTCTAATCCCTGCGCATGTGTGGATGAAGCAAGATATAAGAGAACCTGCAACTCACAGGCCATGGTCCAACCAGATCAATGTGGACATGGCGAAAACAGGCCTCTGGAGGAGAAAACTATCCAAGCAGAGCATGAATGTGCTGTTGGATCTTGGAACGTTGGCACTTGGAACAAGTATGTGTCCAAGAAGTAATTGTGCAATGCATATTTGGCCAGAAAAAACAAGCAGTGATGCCTGAATCGACAAGGACTGCAGGGCCTCAAACACTGAGTATTAGTGATTCTCAGGCATGAGTGGCCTGGGAGAACCAGTAGAGATATCACAAAGAATAGTGCCTTTAGCCGACGGAAGCGGAAGATAGGCAAATTGACAACAGGAGAACTTGGGTGAAGTTAAATCTAACTTCGCTAAGGCTGGTTGGTCCTGCAAGATGGCAGTCAAATCGATTGCAGCAGGAGATGAGAGAGAACAGACTGGAAGATGAGAAAGAGCGTCAGCAGGAACATTCTCTTTCCCAGGTATGTGACAAATGTCACTGGTAAGCTGTGAAATAAAATCCAAGTGACGGAAAGCACGAGGCAAGAGTTTGTTCATCTTAGATGCAAACATAAGAGGCTTGTGATCAGTATAGATCACAAAATCTCGACCTTCGAGTTGATGTTGAAAATGCCGAACTGACAGGTAGATCACCAAGAGCTCGCGATCAAAGGTGCCGTATCTCCTCTCAGCTGGTTGTAATTGTTGAGAAAAGAAAGCCAGAGGTCGAGTTTGGTCGTCCACTGTGTGTTGCAGCACAGCGCCAATCGCAGTGTCCGATGCATCCACAGTTAATGAGAGAGAAGCATCGGGAACCGAACGCACAAGCAAAGGGACAGAAGCTATTTCCTTCTTGATTGACCCGAAGGCAGATAATGCTTCAGCTGAGAGGGTGATTTGACCGTCCTTTTTAGAAGTGTTCTTTAGTAGCTGGGTCAGAGGAAGTAGCTTATCTGCACAAACAAGTATAAAACGTCGATAGAAATTCACCATGCTGAGATAATGCCTCAATCAACTAACGCAAGGAAGAAGGAGGTGTGATGCGTTGAATTGCATCGAATTTGGACAAGAGAGGTTTGATGCCACTCGAATTAATATGATGGCCTAAAATGTCAAGAGAAGGTTGCCTGAAAACACACTTGTTGGGATTAATGCGCACACCATAGGTGCGAAGATGCTGAGACAAGTGCCAGAGATGATTCTCACGTGTGTCACTTGCAATGAGTATGTCATCAACATAAGCAAACACAAAATCAAGACCATGGACAACTTCATCAATGAAATGCTGGAACGCACTTGTAGCGTTCCGCAAACCAAATCTCATATATAGAAACTGAAAACAACCAAAAGGAGTGGTAATGGCAGTTTTCGGAACATTGGCTGGGTTGACTGGTATCTGATGATAGGCATGAATGAGGTCAACTTTTGAAAAGATGGTACAGCCATGAAGATTTGCTGAAAAATCCTGAAGATTCCTTATAGGATATCCATCAGGTACCATTACTGCATTAAGATGCCTATAATCTCCCATTGGGCGAAAATCACAATCTCCTTTACATGCCAAATGAAGGGGAGATGCCCAAGGGCTGGTGGAGGGGCGTATCAGGCCAAGTTGGAGCCTGTGCTCAAACTTGGCCCTAGCCGTTTTGAAATGGTCAGGTGCAAGACGTTGTGGATGTGAAAAAACAGGCGGCCCAGTAGTGGTAAGAAAATGGAAGGTCGAGTGCGCAGGCTTTGCCAGCTGAAAAGTAATGTCAACTAGTTCTGGAAAAGAAGCCAAAAGAGAATGAAAAGTATCTCCAGAAGTGGGAACAAAAAATGCCGGGCTAAGAACTACATTGGCAAAACCTCTAGTTGGCGTAGAGAGCGACGTAGAACCGTCAACAAGCCTCTGTTGCCTGACATCTACCAACAGATTAAAGTGGTTAAAAAAATCAGCTCCCAGAATAGGATGCAGTATGTCCGCAATGACAAAAACCCATTGAAAATCTCGATGAAGATTAATATCCAGGTGTAAAGAAACCTGACCGAAAATAGCAATGGGATAGTGTGCAAAACAATGGAAGAACGCTTAGGCTTGTCTGTAGTGAGATGAAGAGGCCAAATGCCACAAGAACCGGTGTCAACCATGAAAAATTTCTTCACACCAGATCTTTCACAAAGAATGCACGATAAGTAGAAAGGGAAGAGGAGTAACTTGACGTGCTCAACTCCTCTGATACTCGTTTCCCGAAGACTTAAAACTGCACGGCTGGATGCATTTGTGCACTTTATCTGCAAATTTGGGATGGTACCAACACAGCCCAGAATGTGACCGAGAGGCAGAATGACTGCGACTATGCGGAAAACGTCTATTATCCCGGCACAGCATGTCCATCTGTTGCTTGAGCGCATCCAGCTTGTCAGAAATGGCATCATGTGATAAGGGAGAGGATTTAACTGAGGCTGCCGAAGGAGCCTCAGAACAAACGCAAGCACCACATGACGATGGCTGTCTGGAAAATTCTAAAATTTTGTCCGCCATAGTGGTGATCTGATACACGGTGTTGTGCTCAAGAGCCGTGGCCAAAATTGTCTGTATGTTAGAAGGCAATCTGGAAAAAAATATTTTTTGCAAAAGAGGCGCGTCAGTCGAATCACTACTTAACTCTTGCAGATGGCGCAAAAACTGTGATGGGGTTCTGTCTCCCAATTCTTCGTCCGCCCTTAGTTCATTGAAGCGGTTCTCTGTAGACCTGGTGTTGCGGCGCAGAATCTCCGTTTTAACAGACGCATAAGTGGCATCTGGGCTAGGATCTGTAACTAGATCCCTAGCAGAGATGGCGAAGTGGTGCGGGCATGCCACAATACAAGAGCTGCAATTGTTGCACGGGAGAAATGCCGTGAGTCGAAAAATAGGCTTCAATCTGTGCAAATCACAGAGTTGCATCCCCTTGAGATGAAACTTGTGAAGTAAAGAAACCGATAGAAATGTTTCCGTGGAGCAGTGTGTGTACAAAAGGGGAAAAAAAATCTTAAGAAAACAATTTTTTTTTGTTTTGGTTTGTTGTGTACTGTATGCAGGGAAAAATTCACGAACCTTTGTCGCGCTGAAAAAAATGAAAAAACATCAGAAAATTAGTGTGCGCATGTGTACTGTGTGTTTTGTTTGTAAGGCTGTCCTGCTGTTTTTTTTTTGTTTGTTTTTTTTTGTTCTTGAGAAGCTGGCAAAAATAAATTTCGCTAGAAGATGAAAGTCAAAATAGCAGTTGAAAACAAAACGTGTAGAAGCACGTGGTTGAAAGAAAGATGGCTCCACAACCCTGATTATGAGCACGTGGTGTTGGCGTTGGTCTGTCTTCTTCTGTCCAAATTGTTGCGGCTTGATGTCAGTTGAAGAAATAGCGTGAGCAGACAGATGTGTGATATCGGCGTTAGTGAATAAGCTGCGTTTTTCCTTCCACTATTGTGAAAACGGGTGCTAGTCAGAGTCTTGGCTGCTAATGTCCTTCATCGAAGTGAGGTTGGCACTGGATGGGTGCCTCAGAATTCCTTACATAGTCGTGGAAAGGAAAATAGCAGGAACAAGAATCTCCGAACAGATAACAATATTTTTCTGTCTGTACAAGCGTTGCATCTCTGGACAATCGGTAGCTAGGTCGCCTTGGTGTGGAAACAGCAGAGTCGGTTTAATCACAATTGTGAAGGCATTCTTCACAGATTCGCCGAAGTCGTGGATCGCCTTCAGAATTCCAGTCACGCGGAGCTGGTCAAGTTGCATCCGGCTGGGTTGGCAGCAGGGGCAAAGAGAGAGAGAATGGTGGTCAAGCCTAGTTGCTGCTGATGACTGTGCATGCACATAAGGGGCTTCCAGCAGGCCTTCAAGAAGGCTCTAATCCCTGCGCATGAGTGGATGAAAATCCCAAAATGGTGTCTGGAACCAGGCGTCACTACATGTCCTTCAGCTAGACATTTTATTCCACCTTGCTCCAGTGCATTCAGTTGCAAAAATTAGTAGTGCCTGTAATTCCAAGGGCCAACCATGTCACATTCTGTGTCACACTGAATCTCTCTGAGAACTACGTTAGGGGTACATGTGTCTGTAGAATGTTCAGCTACTTGCATGTTAATTTCATGAGCAGGCTATTCCAGTGATCAGATCAACTGGAACCCTCGTCGTCGTAACTGATTGCTAGCTTACTCATGTTGAAGACATGGTTACCTCTAGGGTGCTGGTGTCATGAAAATGTGAACATCATTAGAAGTACATCCAGTTGTAGAAACCAAGCCAAAAGTGAGATGCAAACAAGATACCCTCAAACCTGTCTAGACAAGCAGTACCCACTGAATATGCGTGGATTCCAACTGTGCAGACCGTTGCAATCTTGTCAGCAAAGAAAATAAGAATAAAATGATGATGATGACGAAAATTAACATTCTTTTGCTGTTGCTCTAATTATATATAAATAATTTGTTTATATTGATTACTGATATTTAATGGTTAATTAAATGGCTATATTTAATACAGCTGTGTGATCTAGCCTGGAAGAAAAGTAAATTTTTAATCTATTAAATCATATTCAGCACTAACATCTTAAATCAATGCGTTGTCAGTGAGGCAATAAAAAGCTAAGAGGAAACCATTGTTGGACTTTGCTTAGGGCACCAGTTGGCCTTAATCCAACATTAAGGTGATGAGACTAACTGGTGGCAAATGATTCAGCCCTTGTACCAGCAGAGTAGGTATGGGAAGAGTACACTAGCCCCATTTTAAATGAGTTGTTTTTATTTCGACTGTCAGAGTTATACAGAACTACTAGAGGTGAATAGTAGTAGGTTTACATTAAACTGACCATGGAAAACTCCATAATCCTAAACAGCTAATTACATACAGAAATGACTGCTGTTACTGTTGCTTAGACCTAGGTTAGCTTGACACTGCAGCTAAATTTTTTTCAGTCATCTACTCTTTTCTTTCAGATTTAGCATATCAAATATATTCTTTCTTAAAAGAGAGTATGATGTGTGATTGTTGGACATTTCATTGCAATTTCTAGCAAGTCTAGTGAACACAAAGCACCCATTACACTCCTGGTGTGGTTGGCATTAGGAAGGGCATCCAGCTGTAGAAACCATGCCAAACCAGACTGGAACCTGGTACAGCTATCCAGCTCATCAGCTCCAGTCAAACCGTCTAACCCATGCCAACATAGAGAGCAGACGTTAAATGATTATGATGATGATGATGATGATGATAATTTAGGAAGTTTATTTTTATTCAAAAATACACATGTTAAAAATTTATACTCTTTATAAATTGAATTGTTACAATTTTATTATGAACCATCCCCAAATCCAAAAGAAAACAAAACAAAATGCATTTAAAATCACTTCAGTAATAAGGTTGTGTTAGTATTTACAGGTTTCTAAGATAATCTAGATTCTTGATACTACTCTGATATTTTTGAAAATTTGAGTTTTTTTTCATCTTCAGGTACCTTTTCACAGGTTGTCTCTGTATTCTCATTGACATACTAACTACTCTTTCCACTATAGGCACAAGGCCTGAAATTTTGGTGGAGCGGGGAAAGTCGATTACATCAACTCCAGTGCTCAACTGGTACTTATTTTATTGACCTGTGAACCCTATGATGTCATAATATTGGCTCCTTATTCTAGATAGAGAGGGAGAAACCTTTTACACAATGTAGTGGCATCCAGTTAGGAGTGGTGGTGGTGAGATAACTTTCAATCCCATATTTAGGTGCTAGACCTTTCAGAATCTTCCATATATATACAGGGAGAGTTCACGAAAAAAACAAAAGATGAAGATGGGTGGTGTAGAAAACAAACAGATGTATTAGTATAATGCTCAGGAATTGAAAAAGTCCTTTACGTTTCGAGCCTATGCTCTTCTACAGAAAGGGACACAGAAAAAAAAGGGGAGAAACAAGGAGAGAAAAAATGTGTGTGGTGGCACACACACATATATATATTAATTACAAATATATAAGTACTAGCAGTATCGCCCGGCGTTGCTCGGGTTTGTAAGGGAAATAACTATAAAGCATTTTTAGAGAGTTATAGCCAAAAAATGGGAAAAAAATGATGGTAAATATTTTTTTTAGTTAAAAAGGTCGAGTTGCATCCCCTAGACAGTCTGTAGTTTGTGTTTCTAATTCTTGACCCCATGTCGAATTTATCGATTTTTTTCAGAACTGGGGGAACTTTTCAAAATTTTCGCTGCGTTAGTTTTGAATTATGACATTGGGCTATGTGTGTGTCAAGTTTCATCAGAATCGGTTGAAAGCCGTGGTCAGGGTGAGGGTACAAGCAAACAGACACACAGAAACACACACAGACAAACTGCCGTTTATATAGAGAGAGATAAATAAGTGAATAAATAAATTCATAAACCTTATAAATTTAATATAAGTTAGAATCAACTCGAATAACATCGGTAGTTTTAAGAATAGCTTCAATGGTTTTGGCAAGATGGAGACATATTTTAGTTTTAATGGGAGGAAACTGAAAAACATAAGTTAACACTCGATTTGTTCATAATTTTTACTTTTTACATTCTATTTTTATTATTATTGTATTACTTTATTGATTTTTTCGTATTTTTTAGTCGTACTTCATATCCGTTTCTATTCCTTAAATTTTTATGTCTTAAATTTATAAGGTTCATGAATTTATTTATTCACTTATTTATACTTATATATTTGTAATTAATTTTGACAAACATAGTGATATATAAGGAGTAGTTATATTTATAAATGTGGGGAAAGTAGACCTGATGATTGGGACTGCGTAAACATAATGAGTTTTTGAACAAGACTATATGACTTAAAGATACCATACATATCCTCATGAAACACGTGTAGTCTGTAATATGGAAAATTTTGGGATTATGAATAAAAATAGTAAGTATAATATTTTATGGCTTGGTTGAGTTAATACCGTTCGGAGTTGATGAATTTGTGGGTGTTTCTATCTCTAACACTATTTTGATATATATGAATTAATTATTGAGAGTAATTCAATTTAATATTTTTAATTTGAATCTCTTATTCCTGTGGCAATGGAATTGATCTTCCTTAATTATTATAATATTATAATATATATATATATATATCGTTGCCAGCCCCGCCTGGCACCTGTGCAGGTGGCACGTAAAAAGCACCCACTACACTCACGGAGTGGTTGGCGTTAGGAAGGGCATCCAGCTGTAGAAACATTGCCAAATTAGACTGGAGCCTGGTGCAGCCTACTGGCTTCCCAGAACCCCGGTCGAACCGTCCAACCCATGCTAGCATGGAGAACGGACGTTAAACGACGATGATGATGATGATGATATATATATATATATATATATATATATATCGTTGCCAGCCCCGCCTGGCACCTGTGCAGGTGGCACGTAAAAAGCACCCACTACACTCACGGAGTGGTTGGCGTTAGGAAGGGCATCCAGCTGTAGAAACATTGCCAAATTAGACTGGAGCCTGGTGCAGCCTACTGGCTTCCCAGAACCCCGGTCGAACCGTCCAACCCATGCTAGCATGGAGAACGGACGTTAAACGACGATGATGATGATGATGATATATATATATATATATATATATATACCATCATCGTTATTATTTAACGTCTGTGTTCCATGCTGACATGGGTGAGAGAGAGAGGGAGGAAAGAAAGCCAGTGAAGATGTAACAGAAAGGGAGCAAGGGTCATACATACAAGAGGATGATGTATATAGTGAAGTAGACCAGGGTTTGGAGAGAGTGGTTAGGTGGGAGGAAGGGAAGGGATTTAACAGGGGCATATAATTAGGAAGGTAGATAAGAGACGAAGAATAGAAGGGCAGGGGAAGGGGTGGTAGTGAACAGGGGTGGGAGAGGATCATGGATATGGATTTTACTTTGCTGGGTAGGTCTTCTCAAGCACAACATATCACCAGTTGTCACAGGCTTTTGACATCTCCTATGTGAGGCTCAACATCTGAAGATCATTTCTTACCACTTTGACCCATGCCTTCCACTTCTATAGGTACCCTCTACTTCTAGAGATTGGTACTTCTTTATGCAGCACATAACCATACCAGTACTGTCTTCTCTCTTGCACACTACAACTGATGCCTCTTGTAGCCAATTTTTCTCTCAAAACATTCACACTTTGTTTTACATGTACACTGACATTGCACATCTAGCAGAGCATGCTGACTTCGTTTCTTTTAAGCCTTTGTATGTCTTCTGCAGTCACAGCCCATATTTGGCTGCTATGTAGCATAATTGCCTGTACACAGGCATCAAACAGTCTGCCTTCACTCTGAGAGACAGGCACTTTGTTACCAACAAAGGTAATAACAGTTCTATATTTAAGAGATTAGGAATTATGTACATTATTTACAGGTTCGAAATTTCCCCCAAGACACCTGAAGAAGGCTGGAGGGTATATCAGCTGAAACATTGTGTTAACAACAGACAAGATGAGGACAAATATCCGTGAAATGTAAATAATGTAGATAAAGGTAATAACTCTCTGAACTTTGCTCAGCTGGTTCTTTTTCTAGAAACTACACTTTCAGAGCAACCCCCCAATGCTGCTAATTTGGTCATCCAGGTAACAAAAACGGTCTACTACCTCCAAGGATTCTCCTGGACATTTGAGGAAGTCTATTTCCTGTATATTCTTAGTGTTTATTGTACTTGCACACCTACCACACACAAATACTACTTTCTCTGTTAACCTTCCTTCAAGTTCATTGCACCTCTTATGTATCCATAAGTTGCACTGGAGTACAATGACACCACTGCATATCTTTTGCACCTTTGCTCTATGGAGTAGAGCCTCACTGCTTTCAGACTCTCCCCGTGGCTAATCTGTTGCACAGAGACAATCTTCTTGGTGTAACAGCACTCGATTGTTTTGAGCTCCACTGTTAGTTTGATGCTATGTGGCAACCAAAATTGGGAGTAGTTGTCTTGGTGGCTGAGAACAAATGTTCTCCACAGCACCAACAAGGTGTAATTTTTTCATGTTCTAGATTATTTACAACTTTTCTAACTATTCAGGTACATACATGAAACAGGTATCTAAACAGTGGATGAAATATCACACTCAACCAATGGGTTTTCTTTTCTTATTATATTAATCTGGAGGAAGGATTTTGCTTCTGACCTTTACAAGCTTTCTGAGACTGTAAAGATTGATGTAGTTAATGTACTTCTTCAATAGATGCAAGTAAACAGTTACAGAAAAATGTGTGAAGTGGGAATTCCAGAAGACTAATGTACTGGATGTACTGTGCTGATAGGAGGTGAGATGAATGAGTTGGGTGTGTTTGAAAGGAGAAAGTGGTACAATAGTAGCTAACTCCAAGGAACAGAGACCACTAGTGTATCTATCAAAAAGGCAGAGAAAGGAGGCAGCACATCTAGGGTCAGAAGTTGTAATGTGTAACAAATTGTAACATATCAAAAGTGATCTGTTTTTTTTTTATAAAATAATTAATTTACCTTTCTTTATTCAAGCACTCTGTTGTCCATTTATATTGTTGGAGAAGTTTAAAGTAGTAAAAGCTTGCTGCCACATAATACAAAGAGAACTGATGACTCCTATTGTCAAGCTAATAGTGCTGGCCGGAAGGAAAAAGAGTATGAGAAAGGCTGCTGAAACCAACCTAGAAATGAAATCAGTGACAAGTTGGTGCAGAACATGTAGGTGAGGCTGAAGACACAGAACAAATGGATATCCAGTCAGAGTAGCATGGGTTTAGGTAGCCAATGTACACAGAAAATATGGGAGACAGCTGAGTAAAGGAAGTCAGGCAGGTTGAGATTATTTTTGAAAATAGTGCACAATGTGCTTCCAACCCTAGCTAATATTAGATAATGGGTCTGGACAGTACTGAGTATCATCAGTGCAGACGTCATGCATTTTGGGAACATATTCTGTTAACATAACCGAGTCGTGAGTATTCTTGCTCAAGCAATGTAAGTCATAAGTATTCTTGCTCAACAATGTAATAAGAATCAACAGTGACCATTCTTGGTGATACTCTAATGCTTTTGTCAGTTTGAGCTTTTTCCTTTTCAAGGGTCCTTCTTAGAGCTTGTATTTGCATTCTTATTACATATTTTCTCAATCAGACACTTTACATAATATTTCAATGGTAGTACATATTGTCCAGGTTTGGCTGTTATTTCATTATTAGTAGGATTAATTGATTTAGCCATATTTATATATGCCACTGCTGATATTAAATAAGGATCCTTATGTAGCCATAAGATCAGCATCACCACTAGCCATTATGGCCGAGTCATTACTTTTGTCCTCCAAAGATTTTAAGTCTTCACTGGTCTTTATGTATTTCTTTAATAATGATGCAACATCTTCGATTTGATCTTTAGTTGGTTGGTTGTCTTCCTGAAAATACATGTGTATGTAGATGTATATTTGCACATATATGTATATCAACAAATAAGCAAAGAAACAATTATCCTGAAAGAAGTATATCAGAAAAATAAGGAATAATCTTAAACCAGTACTGCAGAGTTATTTGGAAAATATCAGTTGAGTGACATTAGACTGGAAAAGTGCAGAAACTGAATGGTAAATGCTACAGATCAAAGTATTAAAAAAACAACCAACTTTTAGATGTTAACTGTTTCGCGTAGGTTGATAGAAGTGGATGAGAGGATATAGAAATGTAATATTTCTTAGTTTGTATCGTAAATTTTTGTGTGATAGTCATCATCATTTTTAATGCCTATTTTCTCAGACTTGCATGGGTCAGGTAAGATTTGTTGTGCTAGAATTTCTTCAGCTAGATATGTTTCCTGAAGCTAGCCTTTACCTGTTTCCAAACCACATAGTCCAGGAATGTGTAATACTCAGTGACTGGTGTAGCAGCATTATTGTTAGCTGCTACAAGGGTAAGGGAGATGCCTTAGAAGCAATCATAGAGGCATCAAACTCTTGGGCCAGCTGATGAAAATTATGGAGTGAGTTATAACCTAATTAATTAGGGTCGGAATTAGGTTAGACAAAATGCAGTCAGGCTTCGTCCTGGGGAGAAGCACTACTGATGCTATTTTCATGGTCAGGCAACTGCAACTTAGCTAAGAATAAACCATTATATCTGGTATTCATTGATCTAGAGGAAGCCTCTGATAGACTATCCTGCTGTGTGATATGATAGGCTCTAAGGGGGCTAGCGATAGATGAGTGGCTTGTGAAAGCTGTACAAGCCATGCACAGAGATGCTGTCAGTAAGGTGAGAAGGACATCCAGCTGTAGAAACCAAGCCAAAATGGACTGGAGCCTGGTGCAGCTCTCCAGCTTATCAGTTCCAGTCAAACCATCTAACCCATGCCAGCATGGAAAATGGATGCACAAATGATGATGATGATGTTGTAATTTCAAGAATTTTATGAAGTAATTGCTTATTTTTAGATTGATATTGCAGACGACATGTGACAGGCTGGATCTAGCCAGTTTGAACATAAAGCAAAGAAAATATTTGGGCCAAATATGGCTAAAGGGTTAAGGAAAATGTGGAAAGGAGTGGAAGTCCCAAGGACAGCTATTCCAGGGAAGAAAGATTTAATTGGTATAAAAATTGGAGTGTGAGAAGAAGTAAGGAGAGCAGAAAAGATAGGTAAAATGGTGATCAGCTAAGTACATAGTTTATTAGTTCAGAGAAACAAGAATCATGGACAGATATTTTACAAGTGACAGAGAGAAGAGATAATGTTTAATGGACCAGTGATTATATGATATGTTGTAAGTGACAGGGAGAGGAGACAGTGCATTGGTGGACTGTGGACAGAGAATGTTGGTCAATGAAGGTTTACTCATCAATCAGATGGTGATTTCTTTTTTTTATATAATTTACAATTTACTTTTTTATATAATTTATAATTTACTTTTTTTTATAAGTTATAGTGTATTTGAGCACTCTAAACAATAAGTTCGTTATAATTATTATTAGCGAGGGTACATGGCCTGGTGTTGCACTCATGATTGTGAGGTTGTGGCTTCAATTCCAAGACTGGGTGGTGTGTTGCATTTTTGAGCAAACTGTTTCATCGCACATTGCTCTGCAATCAGTTCAACACCTGATGTGTGGCACACCATGTACCTGTTCAGGCAATAACAATTTAATAGAGAGAGTGAGCTAGTGTACAGCACCTACATTTGATCACTACAAACAAATCATTTGTGAACATCGTTTGGCAAAGCTGAACACTAACATGTCTTCCATATGAGTATCTGTCATTATTATTATTATTATTGAAAGAGAGAGCAGTGCATGCCATCATAGTGACACTGGGGTAAAATATACGAAGCCCAGTATACCCATCATGACTACCCGTCTGAAAAGGGTACACCAGGCACATGCATCACAACCATATGGGCATGACATGGTGATCTCATATCAAGATAAACAGCGCATAACCTTGCAGGTGGGGCCCAGGTAGAATTTTCTTCTGGTCGAGTAGCCCATCCCACTCAAAAGGTCTCTGAATAAGGATTGTTTAAGGGTGTTGAATGAACTACCCATGTTTCCAAAGGTGAATTGTCCAAACCTCTAAGAATTCCTTTCAACACATGGCTATGATGCTCCCCCACTACTCCTACTCATGATCAGAGATGCACATATCGTCAGCCACTAAGGGACATGCTCAACTGGTTAAAGTCAAACAAATGACAAGCAAATCTGTGGTACTGAGCAGAATATTTGCTGTAGACCATCTTTTATATCAAGACAAAACAATGTACATGGTAACACTTCCAATCAGTTAAGATCAGTAGCCATGAGAGCCACTGCCTGGTTAAAAGATCAGCAAAGATTGTGACATGAAACCATTTGTAAAGTTTATTAAAATTCCTGAGTTTTTAAGGTATAGCACTGAAAATGGGTTTCATTTATATATATCAATGTTGGTGCTTTTGAAGGAGACAAGTTTGTCATGCCTCCATTTTGGGGTTTTACTGATGTGAGGTGTCTCAGTTGCTTTAGCAATGATGACAAAGTGTTGATGATAATAATGGTTTGTGTGATAATGGTGCTGGTGATGAACTTGTGCTTGTGTGTGTTATGTATATAATCATCAAAGTGTATGTTTATGTGTAATATACTCAGAGTTGCTACAAAAACTGAACAGAAAGTAAACAAAGAGGCTAATTAAAATACTAGTAAAAGTGAAAAAAAAACACATACTAAGTACTCCAATTTTTGTAGAAGTTTGTTGAGAACGTCCTTGTTGTTGTCATTGTTGTTCTTTTTACTGATAGAGAAAAAGAAGGTAGAAAAAGAGTAACCACTTAGGATCATCAGCGAAACCAGCATCGAAAAGAACATCAGCAATATTATGATTGGCTGCATGTAAAGTGGTAGAGGTGCACATATATCACGGATGAAGGTGCTAATATGCTGTCCAATGTACTGAAACGGTTTGAATATAATATTGGTCATACTAATGCTTAGGGCCTGAAAATAAAAAAAAGACATACAAAAAATAAGATTAAATTTCTTTTAACTTTTGTGTTATATTATTATTATTACTGAACGAGAGAGCAGTGCATGCCATCAAAGTGGGACTGAGGTAAAATATATGAAGCCCAGTATTCCAATCATGACTACCTATCTGATAAGAGTACACCAGGCACATGCGAGTAGCCCATCATGCTCAAAAGGTCCCTGAATAAGGGTTGTTTAAGAATGTTGAACAAAACATCTATGTTTCCAGAGGTGAATTATCCAAAGCCCCTCCAAATTCCTCTCAATACATAGCTATGATGCTCCCCCCACTACTTTTGCTCGTGACCAGAGATGTACATATTGTCAGCCACTAAGGGACATGTTCAGCTGGTTAAGGTCAAACAACTGACAAGCAAATCTGTGGTATTGAACAGAATATTTGCTGTAGCCCATCTTTTATACCAAGACATACTAGCTTCATTTCTTACAAGCCTATGCATGTCCTCAGCAGTCACAGCGTGTGTTTCACTCAGCCACTTTGCCATGATGGGTCCTCAATGATATATACATATGTGTGTGTGTGTGTGTGTGTGTGTGTATACATACTTTATTATTAAAGCTGCAAAAATATCACAAAAAACTGCTATTCAGAGTTTCACGTTCTCGTTCATTGAGTAGTAGCGAATCATATATATACGAGGGACGTTCAATAAGTAATGCCTCTGACCCACTTGCAGTTGTTTGATCTAGCTGAAAATTTGCATGTGCAATCATTTATATCTCTATAGAGTAAGTGGCAAATTACAGATCTGAATTAATTGTGGTTTCTGATTTACAGGTGTTTGAACCGAGTCAAGTGTGAAATGGAGCCTGTGTCGAGCAGTGATCCGGTTTTTGTATTTGAAAGGACGCACACCACGGGAGACTTTTGATGAAATGAAAGTAACTTATGGTGATGATGCCCCATCATATGACCTTGTAAAACGCTGGCATCGTGAATTCAAACATGGTCGGAACTCTGTGGAAACAGCTCCCAGATCTGGTCGCCCCCTTCTGCCATTGATGAGGCATCTGTCTGTCAAGTTGAGGCTGCCATTTTGGAAGATCAACGCATAATTATTCGCCAAATAGCCCATGAGGTCAAGATTAGTACCGGGTCTGTGGAAACTATCATTCATGACCATTTGCATATGCAAAAGGTGTCTGCCAGATGGATTCCCAGGTTGCTCACGCCTTTCCAGAAGCAAGAACGCGTCGAGTGCTCGAGGGTGAATTTGGAGATGTGCCAAGAAGATGAGTCAAAATTTTTCAAAAGACTGATTACACAGGATGAAACCTGGGTTCATCACGATGATCCAGAGACCAAATCCCAGTCAATGCAGTGGAAGCACCGTGACTCACCCCCTCCAAAGAAGGCAAGGGTGCAGCCCTCCGCTGGCAAGGTCATGCTCACAGTCTTCTGGGACCAGGACGGAGTAGTGATGACAGACTTCCTGGCAAAGGGTACCACAATTGCAGGAGCCTATTATGCTTCACTTTTGAGGAAATTAAGAGAAGTTATCAAAATCAAGAGGCGGGGCAAGATCAGCAAAGGCATCCTCCTGCAGGACAACGCTCTGGTCCACAACTCGCTTGTCGCCAGATCAGAAGCACAGGCGTATGGCTATGAACTCCTCCCCATACTTTCCTGATCTTGCACCCTCTGATTTTCACCTCTTCCCAATCATGAAGTTGTTTTTGAAAGGAAAGCGTTTCCCAGATGATGCAGCCTTGATTTCTGAAGTCACGTTGAGGTTGGAGGACCAAGCTGGGTTCTTCTACAAAAACGGTCTCCAGAGCCGCATCAAACGACGGGAGAAACGCGTAACTCTGGGTGGTTCCTATGTAGAAAAAGACTAATAACTGTGCCAAGTTTCGTTGCTCTACTGCTATGGGAAGTGGGTCAGGGGCATTACTTATTGAACGCCCCTCGTATCTCTTATTATAAAAGGCAGATTTTATCTGCCTCCCTTTGTCACTTATAGAAATCTACAATATAGGATTTCTTCAATTACAATTTACCTAGCATTTTTAAGAGTAGAATGCATCGGGTCGTGCCAGGTCCACTTTTTAAAATTTCAACCCCAATTAAGCAAAATTTAGAGAAAACTCACATTGTGGTGTATGAGTTAAATGCTTCTCTTAGTGTGGGATACAGCACATGCAAACGCACACACACAGTGTGCAATGAATAAAGTGAAAGTAATTCACTTTCTGTAGTGAGTGACTCTTTCACTCTACATTCCCACTTCCTCTTTACACACATAGACACGCAAATATATAAATAAAATCGTAAGCTAACGTGTGTGTGTGCGTGTGTGTGAGTGTGTGCGTGTGTGAGGATGCGTGTGTGTGTGTGTGTGCGTGTGCGTGAGTGTGTGACAGGAAAGTTTTTTACGACGAATATAAGACCTATATCCAAGTAGCAGAAAGATCGCCCAAAAGTGTATATAGATATTTAAATGTATTTATATATTCATCTATACACACATGTATGTATAATGTGTGTGTATATATTTCCATAGAGGTAACCTTTCACTCCATACAAAGTTTTTTAGGACGAATATAAGATCTAAAGTTATCTCTAAGAAAAAGAAAGATCACCCAAAAGTGTATATAGATATTTAAATGTATTTATATATTCATCTATACACAGATGTATGTATAATGTGTGTGTATATATTTCCATAGAGGTAACCTTTCACTCCATACAAAGTTTTTTAGGACGAATATAAGATCTAAAGTTATCTCTAAGAAAAAGAAAGATCGCCCAAAAGTGTATATAGATATTTAAATGTATTTATATATTCATCTATACACACATGTATGTATAATGTGCGTGTATATATTTCCATAGAGGTAACCATTCAATCCATACAAAGTTTTTTAGGACGAAAATATTTATATATAAAAGAAAGGTTGTGTATCTGTCTACTCCGATTTAGATTCCTAACTACTCCCACATTTTGCAATGCAGTTTAACCAAAACCGGGTATCTTATAGTCGTGATTCATATTGAGCCCTTCTGGGTATTAGCGCGCGTCTACGATGAGTCTATGATTTTACAAATAATTTACCATCATTTTTTTCCATTTTGATGCATATTTTTTTAAATAAAGGGAAGTAACTCTCAAACTTCACACCAATATGCGTGCTCATATGCGACGTAATATCACATCAGCAGCATTTCCTCACACCCTCCTTGCACTTGGCGAAGGCAAAATACCAGGGGATGAAAATGGTAATGTTGCCATCGATTCCATTTGTACCATTGTTAAGACGCCTTCTGATCTCAGAGATGCAGTGTTCCCAGATCTACAAGCTAATTATCAGAATATGGATTGGATTGGAAAAAAGGCTATACTGGCCCCGAGGAATAAAACTGTTCACCATATTAATGATGAAATGCTAAAACTCATTCCTGGGGAAGTCTATGTATATCAGTCTATCGATACAACTCCTGACCCAGAGGACGTCATCAACTATCCAATAGAGGTACTCAATTCCTTTGAGCACCCCGGACTACCACCACACTTTCTCAAACTTAAAGTTGGTGCCCCTATAATGCTCATCAGAAATTTGGTTCCCCCAAAACAATGCAATGGCACACGTTTTATCGTTAAGTCCTTATCTCCCACCGTAGACTTATATCAATATTTGCCTGAATAATCATCATCATTCAGTGCAATCATTAACAGTACTTTCAAGCAATTCAGCCCCGAGCAACGCTGGGCAATTCTGCTAGTATATATATATATATATATACACACACACACACACTCATACACATCTGTATGTGTGTGTGTCTCTGTAACTATTTTTGTTCCCCACCAGTATCTGACAACCAGTGTTGGCCTGTTTATGCCTGTGACCTAGCAGTTTGGCAAAACAAAAAGATAGAATAAGTACGAGGCTTAATGAAAGAAAGAAAAAAAGAAGTTCAGGGGTTGATTTGTTTGCTTAAGATTTCTTCAAGATAGTGCCCTAGCCTCGCCGCAGTGTAATGACTGAAACAAATAAATGATAAAAGATTACTCTAAGGGGTCAGATTTGGAACATGAAATGCTTTAAGGTTTATGCATTTTATAAAGGGGATTAAGTTTTACCATTTCTTTTACTTGTTTTGTTGGACTGCAGCCATGGTGAGGCACCACCATGTTGTTAAATAAATAAACACCAGTACTTTTTTCTTTTTATTTATTCTATCAGTTACTTTTGCCAAACTGTTAAGTTATGGAGACATAATCAAACCAACACAGGTTGTCAAGCAATGGTGGTGAGAACAAATGCTAACACACCCACATACAGACACGCATGTATATATACGTGGGGGAGGGGGGCTGCTGAAAAGTTCTTGGCTTTGGGTTAAAGAAAATGCAGGAGAATCGGTTAATTATGATTTTATTCAACATATTCCCCTCTCAGATTTACGCACTTATTGCAACAGTCCTTCTACTATAGCTTTGGTCAGACCATAGTTTCGTGAGTGTTTTGATAGACAAAAACTGAAAGAAGCTCATCATGTGCATATGTGAGTGTGTATGTGTCTTGTGCCTGTGTTTGCCCTCAACCACTGCTTGATAACTGGTGTTGGTGTGTTTACATTCCCATATTTTAGTGGTTTGGCAAAAGTGATTGATAGAATAAATACCAGGCATAAAAAAAAAGTACAGGGGTTGATTCATTTGACTAAACTTCAAGGCGGTGCCCCAGTATGGCCACAGTCTAATAACTGAAACAAGTAAAAAGTAAAAGATATTCTCAAGAAAAAATTCAACCCATCCAAAGACTATGAAATAATATACATACCTCGTAAGGGCGTACTCTGAAAAACGGACTTATATCAACATAAACTAGATATGTTAGACATTCATCTTTTTGAACTGAAAACCATTCTACAAGCAGTGTTTTAAAAGACTTGTCATCCCTTACACAGCCTTTAGGAGGTCCTTGTTGCAAAGCATGATAAGTTTTTGCTTTTTCCTCCTGAAAATACAGATATAAATGTCAATTAAAAGTAGCAATTGTTAATAGTAAAGAATTGTAAAATTAAAATTTTGATTATGATCAAATGGGATTGTTAAATTTAAGATATTACAGATTACTGCTTGGTTGAGATTTTCCACAGAGATAAGCATGCCAGAATTAATATTTGCTGCTAGGAAGTTTGGAGTTATGACTTGGGAGTTCAAATTCTGCGTGATTCAACTTATAGTTTTCTTTATTTATGAATGACAAAATAAATACCATGTTGACAAACTAGGCACCAGCCAATGAGAGAGTCTGTGGTCACTTGATCAATTAGAAATAAGAGCCAAATATCTCTCAAATCGCATCTACTATCTTAACAAATAGGTACACTGTCTGAAAAAGAAAAAAAAGCTTGATTGGCCATGGTTGGAATGCCTTTGACATAAGCATGCTAAATCTCAGAACTGGCCTGGGGCTAAACAACTGCAACAACAGTAGCAACAGAAAAGGTATAATTTAAATACAGTGTCAAATTGACTGGATGCTTGACCTAACAGGGTCTTCCTGTTGAGTTTTCTCAATAGCCACTCTATATAGAGGTGCATAGTAGAAATACTCATTGCGATTTTGTGCGAATATGAGAACTTCATTATCCCCACCATGAAGACCGATTAAATTATAAACTAAGGAAAATCATCTAACTTTATAAAGTTAAACAAAACTTAGTGATAGTCAACATTAGGAGAAAAGAGTTAATAATACTTGTAAGATAAAAGGTGGGAGCTGGTAGACTTGTCAGCACGTGGGATGAAATGCTTAACTGCATTTCTTCTGGATCTTTATATTTGGAGTTCAAATTCTGGCAAGATCACCTTTGCCTTTCATCCTTTTGTGGTTGATAAGGTAAGTACCAGTTGAACACTGGGGTCAATGTAATTGACTTGCTCCCATTCCTAAAACTGCTGGTCTTGTGCTAAGATTTGAAACAAAATTTGGTTTGTATGTCAACCCATGCCAGCATGGAAAACAGATGTTATAGGGTGATGATGATGATGATGCCATAAGTGAAGACATGTTGCTTAATGCTTACAGTGTTGGGCTCACAATCACAAAGTCATGGGTTCAATTCCTGGACCAGGTGGTATGTTGTGTTCTTGAGCAAGGCATTTACTCTGCTGAAATGAGTGCCAGGAGTATTTGGGGGTTGGGGTGAGGATTAATCTTGTAGTGGAATAGCATCCCACTCAGGAAAGAGCCCTGTACTCTTTGTTGCTTATATGTAATGGAAACCAGTCCAATGGACTTACATGCTCAAGGTAACCTTTAATTAACTTTATACCATGAAGGGAAATGAGCTGTAATCTTTTGTATATAGACATCATCATTATTTAGCATCTGCTTTCTATGTTAACATGGGTTAGATGGTTTGATTGAAACTGGTATGCTGGAGGGCTGCACCAGGTTCCAATCTGATTTGGCACGGTTTCTATAGCTGGATGTTCTTCCTAATGCCAAACATTCCAAGAGTGTAATGGGTGCTTTTTCATGTGCCACCGGCACAGGTGGCAAGTTACGTGACACTGGCATCAGACACAACTGTGATTTCACTTGGTTTGATGGGTCTTCTTAAGCATGGCATATCATCAAAGGTCTCAGTCATTTGTCATTGCCTCCGTGCGGCAATGACAAGTGCATTGAAATTCTTCTGTTATTTCATAAATTAAATATAGCTAAGCATTTGAGCAAATTCCATATGAAATCCATGAGAGCCAGCAAGTTTGGGGAAATTTGAAAGTCAATTACATTGACCTCAGTAATCAACTGGTACTTATTTTATTGACCCTGAAAGAATGAAAGGCAAAGTTAACCTTTGTGGAATTTGAACTCAGAAAGTAAAGATGGACAAGATGCTGCTAAACATTTTTCCCACTGTGCTAATGATTCTGCCAACTCATCATCCTAATAATAATAATAATAATAATCCTTTCTTCTATAAGCACAAGGCCTGAAATTTCGGCAGAAGGGGCAAGTCGATTACATCAACCCCAGTCTGTAACTGGTACTTATTTCATCAATCCCAAAAGGATGAAAGGCAAAGTTGACCTTGGTGGAATTTGAACTTAGGATACACTGATTTTGCCCGGTGTGCTAACGATTCTGCCAGCTCACCACCTAATAATAATAATAATAATAATAATAAAAATAATAATAATATTTGAAAATAAATAATGATGCAAAAGAGACAAGGTACATGTGAGTCGCTGGACAAAGATACATACACCATAAATTTATAACATACAGTTGCAGAAAACATGTATGCTCACACATATTCACATTTCCAAACACATACACACACATTCACATACAGCCATCACCTACACACACACATGCAATATAATAGTTTACAAGTATTAATCATGAAATATATTACCTCATACAGATAGAACCAATTCCACATAATATTGATAAAAAACGTCACTACTATAAGTTTCGAGATCCTTTTTGCTGTAAACAAGTTAAACAGGAAAGTGGTGGCTATTATCACACATACAGCAACAAGAAAACACTGCAAAAAAAAAAAAAAGATACATACATATATATATATATATCAATGAACAGTAAATGATAATGATGAAGATAAATATCTGATACTTGTCTGGCACCTGTGTCGGTGGCACATAAAAACACCATCCGAGCGTGGTCGTCTGCTAGCCTCGTCTGGCACCTGTGTCGGTGGCACATAAAAACACCATCCGAGTGTGGTCGTCTGCTAGCCTTGTCTGGCACCTGTGTCGGTGGCACATAAAAACACCATCCGAGCGTGGCCGTTCGCCAGCTTCGTCTGGCACCTGTGTCGGTGGCACATAAAAACACCATCCGAGCGTGGCCGTTCGCCAGCCTCGTCTGGCACCTGTGTCGGTGGCACATAAAATCACCCACTACACTCTCGGAGTGGTTGGCGTTAGGAAGGGCATCCAGCTGTAGAAACACTGCCAGATCTGACTGGCCTGGTGCAGCCTTCGGGCTCCCCAGACCCCAGTTGAACCGTCCAACCCATGCTAGCATGGAAAGCGGACGTTAAATGATGATGATGATGATGATGACTTGAAATGTTATTAAAATCGTAATTTTTTGAACCAAGACGTAAATCATCTTGTTAGTATGTCTCTCTGCAAAAACGATGATCAAGAAACGAAAAGGTAATTAAAAAAATTAATGAAACAAAAAGCAGTCTATGGGAAGTTTAAAAATTTTTCTGTTAAAAAACGAACTTGTACTTGTGTTTATTTTCTTTTTAAAAAAGTCAAGTAATCAGCTATTTCATATTTGAAGTGCAAGTTGTCTCCCTTAGATTACTTTAGTTTTATTTATGTTTTTTTTTTTTTTATTTTTATAAGCAAATAACAGATTTCTCTGGAAACCACCACCATTTTACATCAGACAACCAAGAATTATAGATATTCATTGCTGGTTGTTTTTGTTCTTTTGTTGCTTAATTCCACGTTAGCCCTGCGATCAAAGGCATTCCAGCTTTGCTCAATCTCTCTTTGTATATACATGACTACAAGTGTAATTTTTTTTAAAGACGGTTGGGTATGATTTGAGGGAGATTTGATTGTTATTGCCAGCAACTCAAGTGACTATGTAGAGGCTCCCTCCTCTACTTGTTTCATACTGTTGGTGTGTTGTAGTTGTAGACCGCCACACTTCTGACGCGTGTATCATAAAGTTTATTTTAACGAAGGAAAATGAATCTTTCTTCATTAATAAGGACAACTGAAGGTTTTCTTTCTTTCATGTTGTGCTTTAGACGATCTAATATTAACCTGCTTCTAAACCAAGCACCAAGTTATATCCTGTAATTAACAACGTGTAATTATCTCCTATAGATCCTATATATGGTCACTTTACAGCAAGGTATAGCAACCATCACACTGAACAATGTAATCCTTGATATATAAAATGACATGGAATGTTTTTCATCATTTGTTTAATCAAGGCTGAGCTTTGTATAAACAAACCCACTAGGCAGAAGTAACACGCAACTTTACAACATAGAGCTAAGAGAAGAAATCAACATCTCAAGATGAAGACAATGACTCAAACCTTCACTTTTCTGAGCCAAGCCAGTCACACTTGTCCCCAGTGAGCCATATCGTCACACCTGACCTTAGTAAGCCATACTGTCACACTTGTCCTTAGTGAGTCATACTATCACACCAGTCCTCAGTGAGCTATATTGTCCCTTACAATACATTACATACAATCCCTCATTCTAATTGTTTTGGCTTGTTGAATTCTCTTCTATTCTTCCATGTTTTCTGTCAATACCCCAACTCCTTACATGTGCAGGCATGACCATGTGGTTAAGTTTGTTTCACAACTATATGATTTCAAGTTCAGTCCAACTGCACTGTACATCAGGTAAGTATCTCCAGCTATCGCTTCAACTTCACAAAGTCAAATTTAATAGACAGAAACTGTGTAGAACCCTGCCGAAGGGACCTTTCTTCTTCTTAGCAGCTGGTAGACTTAATAGCTCAGCTTAACATCACCACCTGGACCATGGGTGGTTTTAGCAGAGTCCCCTTTGTTGCAGTCATTTAGGTTGGTCTTAGGTCTGAGAGTAGCTTGCACCCATTCTCCTGTTACTCACAAAAGTCATGAAGAAGGCCATGGATGCTGCTCTTTCGCTATTATTAACTAATTACAAAAATTATTGTGGCCAATGGAACTCCTTTCTTTTTTATCATTCACACAATACTCAAGTCCTGCTATCCAACTATCATAATAATAAACCATTGTCATTTATTTTCATCCATTCTTCTAATAGGTAATCTTTCAGTCTCTGTTTGTACTCAATGATGAAAAAGAAAATGTTTATAGCATAAAACATCTGGAAGGATCTGAAAAAAATACATACCATTTCAACTGAGTCCACAAAATATTCTCTGAAGTAAGTTGAGCCACTATAATTACTATTAAAAGGTGTTATATCTTTGACCATATGTGACAATACTTCTACAACATCATCAAAGTTGGTTTGGCCATTCACAAACTCATGTAGGATTTTGTGGTCAGTAATTGACAATTCAAAAAATAATTCGTAGTCAGTTTTCTTTTGAGATTCTTCCTGATTAGCTGTTGACTGCTGCAAAACAATATTTACAACTGTTAATTGTACTAATATTTGGGAATGACTTCTGCCCGTCCTCCCTGCCCCATTTTCTCACAAATTTGTTTATTTTAATTTTTTTTTTTTTTGCCATAAATCTCCGATTTTGGATACGGAAGTTCTGGAAAATTGCCAAATATCGGTATTGTGAAATTTTTTTCCCCACTTTCCCACCAACTTCTTCAATTTTGACTTTTTCCCCAACACTAACCCTAAAACTGTAATTACAGAAATATTTTGAAATTTTTTCCGCATATTTAGGAAAAAAAAATTCTAAAAGAAATATTTTACAAAGATTTTTGGAAATTGTTTTGAGAATCATAATCTCCGTATTTTTCTGCATATTTTGAAAAAAAAATTCTGAAAAAAGGTTAAAAATGAAGGAAATGGGGGTGGGGGTAATTTAGAAATGTCGATTTTTGCCAATTTCCACATAGAGAGTGAAGTGGAGGAATACAAACAGATGCGAGATATGCAGGGATATTGTATCTGCAGTTTCATTATTTAAGCAGAATGGTATACATATACGTTATATGGTAACAACATTGGGTCGGCATAGATAGAGGAAAGATCTCTACCCCAAACATTAAATGAAAAATATTGGGTTAGTAAAAAAGTTCACAGTGTTTTTCAATTGGTGATGTTTAATCACATGATCTGTTTTATCATGTGACAAGAAAATGATATATATATATATATATGGTGTACATATAACTTATATGTATACCATTCTGCTTAAATAATAGAACTGCAGATACAATATCCCTGCATATCTCATGTCTGTTTTCATTCCTCCACTTCACTTTTTATTTCATATCTTCTCTAGAATAACTATTGCTTAACCATTCTCTCGCACCATCTCCAATGAAGGGATATATAAAATATCCTGGAAACAGCTGTAAGACCTTCTTTTTATAAATGTTCTGAAATCTTGGATTTTTTTCTCATTCTGTTAATGTTTTATATATCATTATCATCATCATCATCATCGTTTAACGTCCGTTTTCCACGCTAGCACGGGTTGGATGGTTCGACCGGGGTCTGGGAAGCCAGGGGCTGCACCAGGTTCCAGTCTGATCTGGCAGAGTTTCTACAAGTGGATGCCCTTCCTAACGCCAACCACTCTGCGAGTGTAGTGGGTGCTTTTTACGTGCCACCTGCACAGGTGCCAGGGGGGTCCAGCATCGGCCACGATCGGTTAGTGCTTTTTATGTGCCACCGGCACTGGAGCCGGTCGAGGCAGCGCTGGCATCGGCCACGTTCGGATGGTGGTTTTTATGTGCCACCGGCATGGGTATCACAACTACTATTTCCATTGATATTTATTTCGATGTTCATGTACTTGACTCAACAGGTCTCCTCAAGCACAGCGGGATGTTCTGGAATCCAAGGTACTTTGAATGGGCAGGGGCTATGCGGAACTGGTGCAGGAAGCAGCCCGGGTCTTTGCAGTCACAGCATATCTCCAGAGATCTCGGTCCTTTGCTATTGCCTCAGTGAGGCCCAACGCTCTGAGGTCATGCTTGACTACCTCATCCCATGTCTTCCGGGGTCTACCTCTCCCCCTGATACCTTCAACTGTTTGGGAGTGGCACTTCTTCACACATCTCTCCTCATCCATCCGCAGTACATGACCATACCATCGCAAGCGTCGCTCTTGCACACCATATCTGATGTTTCTTATGTCCAGCATTTCTCTCAGGGTGCTTACCCTCTGTCGTGCGCGCACACTGACATTACACATCCAGCGGATCATGCTAGCTTCATTCCTTTCAAGTCTACGCATGTCCTCTGCAGTCACAGCCCATGTTTCACTACCATGAAGCATGGCAGTTCGCACACATGCATCATACAATCTACCTTTCACTTTGAGTGAGAGACCCTTTGTTGCCAGTAGGGGTAGGAGCTTTCTGAACTTTGCCCAGGCTATTCGTATTCTAGTGGTGACACCCTCTGAGCATCACCTCCACTACTAACTTGGTCACCCAGGTAGCGGAAACTATGAACTACTTCTAGTTTCTCCCCCTGGAGTGTGATGGAATCTGTTTTCTGAGTATCTGTGGTGTCTATTGTCCCTGTGCATCTGCCGCACATGAAAGCTATCTTATCAGTTAATTTCCCTTTGATGTTGCTGCACCTCTTATGCGTCCATAGCTTACACTAGGTGCATCTTATGGAGTTTCTACCTACACCTTTCCTACAGATCGAGCAGGGCCACCTGCCCGAAGGGGTGTATGCTGAGTTCGCCTTTCTGCTTACTATAACTTTGGTCTTTGCTACATTTACTCTAAGGCCCTTTGATTCTAACCCTTGCTTTCACACCCGAAATTTCTTTTCTAGTTCCGGTAGTGATTCTGCTATGAGAGCCAGCAATAATGAACAAATCGAGACTTTAATAAAAAATAATCCATGTTACACAAAGTGAGACGTCACAGAGATTTTCCACATACTTCATGTGAGCGTTATAAAGCATTTAAAAATACTTTGTTACATGAATTACTATGATATTTGGGTGCCTTATAACTTAATAGAAAAAAACTTAAAGCACATTTCCATCTGTGATTCTCAGATGAAACAAAAACAATCCATTTTTGAAAAAAACAATATTTAAATATCTAAATATTGTTAATGAATTTTACTTAAAAAATGCTATGCACTTTTTTTTACCAATCCAATAGTATGTTGAGGGGAGTAAATCTGATCTTTGGTAGATAAGTGACAGTTACTCAAGGTATGTGTTACGGTGGCACAGAAACTGAAACCACATAGTTGTGAAGCAAATTTTTTAGCCACACAACCATCTTGCACCTGTCATCTTTATCTAATACTATCTAATAACCCTTCTTTTGGGTTATGTGCATCTTCCACATACAAAAGTTTTCCTGTTAATCTTCCTCTGATGTTGCTGCACCTTTTATGTGTCCAAAGCTTACACTGGGTGCATCTTATGGAGTTTCTGCATACACCTTTTCTACAAATTGAGCAAGGCCATCTACCTGAAGGGATTTGTGATTTGTCTGCCTTCCTATTTACTAAGACTTTGGTTTTTGCTAGGTTAACCAGAATATATTTTCAGTTAATGTTCCCTTTAATCTGTGTGTGTGTGTGTGTGTATGTTTTACAATTAGTGCACAAAGGGAAAATTGTTCATAACCGAGGTTTGCAAGATGAAATCAAATTTCTAAAAATTGAAGACAGTTACTTGATTGGGAGCACTCATACTTTGCAAGATAGGACAAAATTTGCTCACAAGCAATTTTTTACACATAACTACAGCAAAGAATTAGAGGGGACATTACTTTCAGTTATCCATTATTGCAATGGGAAGCTACATCCTTTTCATTTTCCCACAATCAGTAAAAGTTCTGTATTATTTGTTTTTCTAGCTGGGAAGAGATTTGCTTCAATAGTTACTCATACTAATAAACACAGGCATGGATGTGTGGTTAAGAAGTTTGCTTTGTGACTGCATGAATTTGAGTTCAATCCTAATACATGGCACCTCAGGCAAGTGCCTTCCAGATGTCTTAAATACTCCATATGCTTCATGACTTGAGATATAGTTTTGCAAGCAAGTATTTTTTGATGTTTTTTAACTGGGCATTGAGTATTTTGATTATAGTGGCTAGCAGGAAATAGTCAAAAAGCTTTGCTGAAGTCAATGGTAGTTAAAATGGAGGGGTCTTTTTCTGGTGTTGTGGAAGTCTAGTATTTTTTGTGTAAATTTCATGATTAGTATGATATGTGACTGTAGTGATCTGAATCCAAGTTGTGAGTCAGAAAGAATGTGTAGATAGGTGATATCAAGGACAATTGTTTTAGGATGTACCTATCAAGGTGCTGGATCAGTGTAGTGCAGTTTCAGTTGTATTTCTATGTTCTAAAATTGTCATAATTTTGCTTGTTTTCAGATTCTAGGAAGTTGGCAGTGTTAGAATAAGAAATTCAAGATTGGATTGGTGAATGCAATAAATCCAACAGGTGATATATGGAGTATCATTAATTTCCTGAGGTTTCTGAATTCAGGTTTAGAAAGGCTAGGATGGACAAAATTCAATAAGAGGAGATGGGTGCTTATCTTCTTGAAGAGGTATTGTCAGCCTAGATTTGGCCTAACAATAGACATTTAGAAAGAACAAATACTATTAGTGGATACAAACAACTGATGCTAACAACAAGCAGTATAAATTTGGTGGAATTTTCAATTTGGATTAGCCATTAAAATAGGAGACAAAAATGAAAATTTACATTGTAAGCTATTTATAAGTGCTTTCTCTAACACTTTTATAGTAGGTAATAAGGAAAATAAGATTTAACTGCCAACCTTTTTATTTTGAATAAATTTTTACATTACCTTTACATCTGGTAATTTTGACAGCAACTTTCTCACAAATTGTTTCACTACCAGGTCTTGAGAACATGTCTGTTCAATATTTGGAAATCTCTCCTGTTAATAAAAAACAATATTTACAACTATACCAAACATGTAAATAGAATAATCTTTTCTATTTAAGCAGAGTAAACAATATGATCTGTCTATGAAATGTCACTAAGTTTAAATGGCTACACAGTAAAAATAGTTGTGGTTTTTACAGTACCAACTAAAATTGGTTGCCAAATTTCTGTTATATATTATTATCTCTATACAGGGAAGGAGGCATTTTTTTGAAAATTTAAATAATAGCATTTGTTGGAAGACTTGAAGCAAGATTGGGACTTGTTATTTTCCAAGCTAATTGAAAGAAGAATAATTCCGTGAGAAGATAACTATAATAATGCTTGTAGTTATGACTCTATGCCCTGTAGCTAGCCTAGCATCTTAAATTGAGTGATATTGTACAGTTAAATTACATCCCAGGTTTCAGTCACCTATACATGAATTATGGCAAAAAGAGACTAAAGAAAACTCAGGTATGAGTTATGAAGTCGTACCTGAATATCTGGACCACAGAGAACTGAGACACATTGAAGACAGTCTTTATCTAGCCAAAATATGTCAGTATGGAGTTAAGATGTTAAATGTTAATAATGATATTTGAGAATATTTTCCATTGTACTACTAACAATGTTATCCAACATTTTGTATATTTTTCACGTGTGTGTGTGTATGTGTGCATGAAGATAATGACCAAAAGACAGCCTTTGCCAAGTGGCAGGCACAATATGCTTTCTGCCCATGGGTACCTTCAATAGATACAACTCTGATGCAAGAATTTGGATCAAACTTTGGATCCTTCTTTCCCCACAGATATTCAAGCTGAAGACATCTATTGCATCAATCCAATTGTTATGAGAAGGACTTCAAAGGTTAAGAGCACTGCCCATCAACTCTTTAAAAAAATCATTTACAAAAATAAGAAAAATTAAATGAACATAAAATACATTTCATACCCATAAATCAGAATGGACAGTGTGCTGGTTTAAAATACAAGTCAGTGTAAGGATCTGGACCAAAGTTAAATACATTTTAGATGGCTTCATTATGCTTTTGATTGAAAGGACCTGGAAAATACAATGGAAAAAAAATTAATTATAAAATTACAAATAGTACACACAGGCACACACACATACATATGGCTGTGATTAAGAAATTCATATTGCAGCCATATGCTTCAGGACTTAGTCCTATATTCTACATTTTGGGCAAATAACATCTTTTATAGCCTTGGGTTGATCAATGGATATATCTGCAAAACATTTTATGGTTTGCCTTCATTTCTGGGGCCCCCATGAGAAAGTGAAATGTTTTTCTTACAAATAAAACTGTTAAGGAACTAAAGTAAACTAGTGCACAGTAGAGTGCCATAAAGAATCCAGTGTGATGTTGTCACTATTTGGATCCACTAATTATTTTGACTACATTCCTTAATTAACCTGACTATTAACTACAAAAGTGTATCAAATATTAAGAAAAGCAAATACATGAAACAATTACTTTTACTCCAAAATTACGGCCTTCTTCCTTGCATTTGACATCCTCTTGGTTATGGAGAGGATATTGAACTCACTGACAAATTGTATTGTGCAGATGAACAATTATGAAAGTTTAACAATGGTATTTATAGTATAAAATCTTGTAGTTGAGGGTAGAAGGCTATTATTCTTTATTTGAAAATCATCAATTACGACAACAAAGTCAGCAGCTACAATGACAAAGCTCAACACAACGACGCATTAGACCAATTTTGGAATAAGTGAAGAACAATATTATTCAATCATTAAAATGGCCATTTATTTAATGTCATTACATTAGTTGTTTGGAGGTGCAATGGCCCAGTGGTTAGGGCAGCAGACTCGCAGTTGGAGGATTGTGGCTTCGATTCCCAGACCGGGCGTTGTGTGTGTTTATTGAGCAAAAACACCTAAAGCTCCACGAGGCAACCCGTAGTGCTCTTTCGCCCCAAATTTCTCTCGCTCTTTCTTCCTGTTTCTTGAGTAACACTGCGATGGACTGGCATCCTGTCCAGCTGGGGGGAACGCCATAGAAACTGGGAAACCGTACCCATGAGCCTGGCTAGGCTTGAAAAGAGCGCATAAAAAAATATAAAAAATTTGTTGTTACAATGTTGAAGATGATTATAATGTTAGTCGTTACAATATAGAAAATAACATTTTATTGCTGTTTGGGTACACAAGTTATTTGTAGGTTTTGAGACCATTTTGTATGATAGCTGGTAGTTAGTTTGATCCCTGCCACTACTAGAGAAAGGGACAAGAGTAAGGCTGATAAAAATGGTAAGGGTTGTATTGTTCCTTGCATAAAGTCGCTGATTTCTTTCTTCATCATTGATAGAATGAAGAAGAAGCTGAATTACCAAAGAGATCAACTGACATTTGGTTGTGTATTTATATTCTTGCTAACTAAATTAGGTTAAGCTAAAACGATGGGATTTCTCCTCTGTAACAAGTTTGACCCATGAATAACTTGAAAAGGTCTAAGAGGTTCATTTATTCTCATTAATCTCTTTGTGCAAGAAAGGTAAAAGCATTAGGCCAATTACTTATTTGACAATGCGGAAAAATGTGGATTCAGTTTCATATTCTGGTTCAGAAATTTGTAGCTGTTTGTTACATCATTTTACCTCCAGATAATTTGCCGAGGATAAAATATTGAGGATCTTTTCGGTTTGAATGGCAGTTTTTTCTAGCGGTGTCATATGAAATTGTCACCCACAATTATGACCCTAGAATCGATCTATTGCATTTCAATCTCTTTTAGGGTTAGGGGTGGGGGAAGGTATCTTTTTTTCTTCACAAATGTAAATAAACCCAATCTGTTTCTTAAACGAGGGACATATTCATACTGCACAGAATGCTTTTTAACTCAATAGACGTCACTGATTGGTTGAAATTGCAGAAATTGAAGAAAAAAAACAAATATCTTACAAACTATAGAATTTTCTCAATAAAGCCAAGAGAAAAAGATGTTTTATAAACACATTCTACCAGTATACGAAGTTTAAAATTTTTTAGTTACCTAGAAATTATGTTAAAAACTGCCGTTCAAACCGAAAAGATCCAAATATTGATGACAGTAAAAATTGCAGGAATGTGCACTATGTGAATTGATGACTGTTCAATGTTGTGACTGGAAAGTGTGATGTTAAGCCAAGAAAAATCATACTAGGAAAGAGAATCTGAGGTGATGTATACAGGATAGATATCTATTTGAGTGGTTCTAAGTAATTCAATGTCGCTTCGTGTGTATAGTGCACAGCCTGGCTTTGCCTTCAGAGGCAGTGTTAAGTGAGCATGCACATGATTCAGTAATGGATTGTGTATAAAATGCAGAAGACATTCACCTGAGGATTTTCAGTGAAAGGAGCTGAGACAACAGAGTGCATCGCAATCAATGATATGACTGAAAAAGTATGTATGCTGTGTAAAGTGCCTTAAAAGAAGTGCAGAGGCCAAGTGTGTCAGGCTTTGTGGTCATGTACATTTGCTGTGGGTTTAGCATGGCAACAAAATGTGACATGCTGGCTTGTTGAGATAGGCAAACTTTCTCTATGTCTACTGTGACCATCCTGTGGTCTTACAGAGGTAAGTTGCGCCGTGAAGCAAGTGTGCAGAGAGCATGATTAGATATCCAACAAAGAAAACAAGTCAATGAAGGCACAAATATCAAGGTGCTTGCGTGTAACAGGGTGTAAGTATACGCGTATATATGGACGTTGATTATTTTTTGTACAAAAAATATAAAAAGTGCAAAGATTAATTAATCTGCAAAAAAATCCACAAACATTTAAGAGAAACTATGTAGCAGAAAAACACGTCTTTACTCACTCACACATACACAAAGACACACACTCGTCTATCTTCCACCTGCTGTCACATCAAAACAAA
>NC_043006.1:53751904-53779404 GCF_006345805.1 Octopus sinensis | reverse complement strand
AACTGAGATCGTGTGCTGAAACGAAAACAATTGCAGCGTGGAAGGTGTTTGTAAGCCATTTAAGAAACACACAAAAGCCGTTCGATTCACTTCAACATCTAAGTTTAATTTGTCAAAATATTTTCGTCGCTTTAAGACCACGACCTGTTCACTGACAAAAATCCGTGCTGCATCTGAGAAAGTAACAGTTAGTTCGTTATATATATTTGTACGTTTGTATGTGTGTATGTATGTATGCACGCATGTATGCATGCATGTATGTATGTACATACACATGTGTGTATGTATGTTGTATGTATGTATGTATGTATGTATGTATGTATGTATGCATGTATGTGTGTACGCAGACACGCACACACATACACCCCCACTCACCCCACCCCCACTCACCCACCCCACTCACCCACCCCCCACTCACCCACCCCCCCACACACTAAACTTAAAGCTATAAACCTGTAGTGATGGATAGGTGGAGACTGACCACTCATCACAACAATATCAAATTTCAACCTCCCCCCGCTGAAACTAGGAAGTGATTTACGACTCTTACCCCCACGACAAAACTCTAAAACCTATTATCAGCCACTTATCTCTATATCTCAAAACTTTTGTTTTACTATTACTAATCCCCCCCCCCAACTTACATTTAGTTAGTTCAAGTTATATATATATATACGTATGTACGTGTGTATGCCCATACGCATGTATGTATCTATGTTTGTACTTATGTGCTATGTATGTATGTGAGTTTCTAGGATAATGGGCAGACGCGTCTGTGTGTGTGTACGTATGTCCGTGTACTGGTATGTGTCCGTCCAAGTTGTGTACATGACTGTTACTATATATATATATATCTGTATGTCTGTGTTTGTACCCCCACCATCACTTGACAACCGATGTTGCTGTGTTTACATACCCGTAACTTAGCCTGTTTAGCAAAACACACTGATAGAATAGGTACTAGACTTACAAACAATAAATCCTGGGATCGATTTCTTCAACTAAAGGCGGTGCTCCAGCATGGCCGCAGTCACATGAGCGAAACAAGTAAAACAAAAAAAAAAACCTTGCCATTTTAATCCCGAACAGTGCCGGGTATCTCTGCTAGTCCTATATAAAGCTGGTTTGGGAACATCTTATTTCATCAATATTATTATATTGTGTTGGCAACTAAGTTTCCGCCATTTAAAAAAAATTTGTATAACGCTGGTGGCGTGGAAAGGGGAGGCCGGTATGCATGGGCGACTGGTGGTCTTCCATTAACAACCTTGCCCGGACTTGTGCCTGGGAGGGTAACTTTCTAGGTGCAATCCCATGGTCCGTGTCGTGACCGAAGAGGGTCTCATATATATATACTATATATATATATATATATATATATATATATATATATATATATATATATATATATATATATATATTGGGTTGGTAACTAAGTTCCTGGCGTTTTTTTACAATTTGGAATTTATTGCGTTTTTAAATTTTGGAATCTATTTTTTTTTCTAGTTAATTTTTGTTTTATTTTCAGATCATTAAAATGGAATGTCAAGTAAAGGAAAACGAGCATTTTCGACACCGCCTTCATTTTGATTTTAATCAAGGTTCTAAGGCTGCAAAAGCTGCTCGCGACATTTGTGCTGTGTATGGAGAGGGTGCCATAGCTGAAAGAACTGCTCGTGATTGGTATGCCAAGTTCAAAAATGGAAATTTTGACCTTGAAGATGCACCTCATTCTAGCCGTCCAGTTGAGTTCGATGTAGAGCGATTAAACCAACTTTTCCATGAAAATTCTTGTCAAACGACAAGGGAAATGGCAGAGAAACTGGAATGTTCCCACACTGCTATAGCAAAGCATCTTCACTTGATGGGAAAGGTTCAGAAGTATGGAGCATGGGTTCCTCATGCTTTAACTGACAACAACAAAAATCAACGAGCCACAATCTCCGCTGGTTTGCTTGTTCGTCACCGCTCAACTCATGGACACAAGCAACGATTTCTTTACCGAATCGTTACTGGCGGCGAAAAATGGTGCCTGTACATCAATATGAAACCACATAAGGAATGGCTTAGCCCCGGTAAATAAGCGACACTGCGTGTGAAACAAGATCTTCATCTGCGTAAAACGATGTTGTGCGTATGGTGGGACTGGGAAGGGATTATCCATTACGAATTGCTTGAACATAACCAAACGGTCAACGCGGAACTCTATGTTCAACAGATGGAACGTCTCAACACGGCTATTCAAGAGAAAAGACCTAATCGGCAGTATGGAGTTCTTCTGCTGCACGACAATTCCCGCCCTCATATCGCCAATATGACCAAGGAAGCCATTCAAACGCATGGCTGGGAAGTGCTGCCACACCCGCCATACTCTCCTGATTTGGCACTAACGGATTTCCACCTCTTTCGATCTCTTTCAAATGCTATGCGCGGAGTTTCGTTCAATACTGATGCAGAATAGAGAGCTTAGTTGAATCAATTTTTCGAATCGAAATCGGGTGATTTTTACCAACGAGGTATTGAAAATCTTGTTGAACGTTGGGAAGAAGTTGTAAACAACAAGCGTGAGTACATTATTGATTAATTAGTTGTTATTTTTTATTAAACGCAAGAGTGGCTGTGTGGTAAGTAGCCAGGCGCAGGAGTGGCAGTGTGGTAAATAGCTAGGTGCAGGAGTGGCCGTGTGGTAAGTAGCTTGCTTACCAACCACACATGGTTCCGGGTTCAGTCCCACTGCGTGGCACCTTGGGCAAGTGTCTTCTAGTATAGCCTCGAGCCGATCAAAGCCTTGTGAGTGGATTTGGTAGACAGAAACTCAAAGAAGCCCGCCGTATATATGTATATGTATATATATATGTTTGTGTGTCTGTGTTCACCCCCCCCCCCAACATCGCTTGGCAATCGATGCTGGTGTGTTTACGTCCCCGTAACTTAGCAGTTCGGCAAATGAGACCAATAGAATAGGCTTGCAAAGAATAAGTCCTGGGGTCGATTTGCTCGACTAAAGGCGGTGCTCCAGCATGGCCGCAGTCAAATGACTGAAACAAATAAAAGAGTAAAAGAGTAAACCTTTTTAAAAATTCAAATTTAAAAAAACGGTGGGAACTTAGTTTCCAACCTAATATGTGTGTGTGTGTGTGCTATTATTATATTTTTTATTAAACCTTTTTTAAAAAATTTAAATAAAAAAAACGGCGGGAACTTAGTTGCCAACCCAGTATTTTATCATGAATACGATACATAATGACTCTAATCCACATTTCTGTTGCATACTGCGGCTGACTGTAACCAAAAACAGCAAAACACTTAATGAAAAATCACATGTTTGAATGAAGGCATGTATTAGTCGGCGTGGGTGGTAAGCTCTCAGAACACCCATCATTACCGTATATATGCAAACGTGTGTGGGTTCCTAGCAGGACTGAAAAGCTACATCCATGCTGTTCATGTTTAAGAGAACGGTCAAGTGATGACATTGCTCGAAATCATGTTGCGTCCATTAAAGAAAAATATTAATTAAAAATTACATAATATATGCGGCTTTAATTATTAGAGTATCATTTCTTCAGGCTTGCATCAAAGATATGCTGTTATATTGTGCGTCTGCCAAGCTTTGTGATTTGCTTGTACCAAGAAGAGAAAACCATAAAGGTTAAAATGAAAATATAATTGTGAAAAGACAGACAGGGTAACTTTTCACATGGAACTTTTGCGTGAATTGGCATTGAAAACAGAGTTGGTACTGAAACAATTGTAACTGCTTATTAAAGATGCGATAAACTCTCTTGGCTTCTCAGTTGGATTATATTTTACTCTTCACTAAAACTACACAATGATTTTACCGTTGTGACACCTGAAGAATTTCGGTCGGCAAGACTCCCTTTTGCCCCCCCCCCTTTTTTTTGCTTAATATATTTTTTTTTATACACAAATCCCCGTTTTCGGCTACGGAGAATACGATTCTGCAAAAAAATTGGCAAAAATCGGCATTTTGAAATTACTCCACCCCTAAATTCTTCATTTTAAACTTTCTCCAGATTTTTTTTTTCAAAATATGCGGAAAAATACGGAGATTATGAAAGCAATTTCCAAAAATTTTGGTAAAATTTTTTCTTCACAAATTTTTTGGTCAAAATATGCGGAATAATATGGAGATTATGATTCTGAAAAAAAATTCCAAAAATTTTACTGGTTAGGGTTGGGGTTAGGATTTTAGGGTTAGGGTTGGGGTTTTAGGGTTAGGGTTTTAGGGTTAGGATTGGAGTTTTAGAGTTAGGTTTGTAGAAAAAGTGAAAAATGAAGAATTGGGGGCGGGGGGAGTAATGGGGAATTTCAAAATTCCGAATTTTGGCAGTTTTCCGGAACGGGAGGAAGTCTTTCCATTTCGGTTTTATTTATGTGTTTTTTATCAGTTGATTTCATATAAATGTAGATTACAAGCTTATTACCTGCGTAGCCACCCTATCAAAATTGTGGATACTTGCTATTTCTAATCGCTGGCTTAACGAAATTTCTTTGGTATTATCTGATTGACTGACTACATATAGTTTCAGCATGTTTGGAAAATTCAGAGCATATTGGTCAGACACATGAAACTCTTTGAACAGTTTTGTGAAGCTTTTGCAGCTATCTGGTTGGCGTTGACATTTCTTTCTAAGTGACAGGTTGCAAGCCCATAGACTTTTCATTAGTTAATACATATTCATCTTCACTCCATATTCCTTCAATTTGGTGATGCTCGCCTCAATCTCCACAGTAACCAACAGAATAAATAAAGTGCTGCTATCTGCAAATGCGGTGTCTAATTTCTAGTGGAATGCCCTCAGTACACTTTCACAACAATAGTTAAAACACTAAAACGTATAGGAGCTATATGGCGGGTAGAACATATAAGTTGAAATGGTTGTTGCTTCTGTCACCTCCAAATTTATAGTCGAGATCCAACTGATGTCTGCCCCTTAAGTTTCAAAGATTGTTTCATATCTCCCTGGAATCGGAGTGACTGAGCAGTCAATATGAAGCGGTCTGTGTTTAACATATACCTAACATGCTGGATATATAGGGAATTCTTGATATTCCTATCAATGCAAATTAGACACTGTTCTGATTTTCTTTTAAAGGGCAATAGGTGGCAGAAATGGCACAACGCTGGACAAAATATTTCTTGGTATTTAAAAAGATCCTTTATCAATTAGAGGTGCTCTAAACAGAAATATAAATTGTGTACAATTTAATTTAATACGTTCGTGTACACTCAAACGCGGAAAAACTCCTGCTGTGGAAATTTTCTCGGGAGAGAAATCCTTCTTATGGACAATAGGTGTGAAGAACACATCACTCGGCTCGGAGAGATAAAGGAGAAAGTGCGAGCGAGAAATATAGCAATAGATAGATAGATAGATAGATAGATAGATAGATAGATAGATAGATAGATAGATAGATAGATAGATAGATAGATAGATAGATATAGATAGATAGATAGAGATAGAGAGAGAGAGAAGGAAGGAGAGAGAGAGAAGTGGTATTATGATGAAAATCGAACTTAAACTTAACAGAGTAAAAAGCTTTTTCATTGTCCATTCAGTCAGTGCATTTGACATTTGGAATACCTTGAACGAAGTCGAAGACAACCATGGAGTTATCACAATTTGATTATTGTTACAATGTTAGTGTTCGTGCCTTGTAAACTGATAGATATACCAAGATGTATGATAATTATTTGTGCACAACTTGACAAACACTGCTTTCGAGTAATTGCAACATCAAAAACAACAAACAACATTGTATGTGCGTGTATGTGTGAGTGTAGGAATATATGTACGTATGCATATCTATTTGTCTATTTACTTATGTGTGATAATATACAAATATTTACAGAGATATTTACAAAAGAAGTCGACATGACATTCAGCAAAACTGCTGTGTAGACATGGTCTTAAATATGGCAAACTGATGTTAAAATATGCCCTATCACAGTCATTGACTCAAATGGTATCCTTTGATTATTCACATACCAACGAAAGTAAAATACCAGAAGGTAAAATAGTAAATGTGTTCGCTAAATGTCATGGTCGGATATAGGTAATTTCTTTCTTTTGTTATAACTTATATAAGCAATGTAACATCAGTTTGTATTTGGTCTTGCAATTTTATGTTCAAGAAGACAGCTGCAAACATTTTCAAGTTTTAGCTGTTTTCATTTATATTTCCACCCCAACAGGTGCTGATTTTATGAATGAATACATATATGGAGTCATGTTCATGTTTAATAAACATATATTTAGTATTACTGTGAAAATAGAACCCGTAGGTAAAATAAAAAAAAAAAACTGCATCAAATACTCACCAGAGATCAATTATTTTTGTCGTCCAAGTCGTTGAAGTTAATATATATGGAAGAGATATACACTAGATTCGTAACCAATAGCGTAAGCCTCGATCTTCCTGTCAGTTTCCGTTGTTCTCAGAATTTACACTTAAAATTTATTAGTCCACTCTGTCAAGTCCACCACTATCTAGGAACATATGTGACAAACTCAAGGCCAGCGGGTCACATCCGGCTCGATGCATAATTGTATCAGGCTCATGAGAGAATTTTAGGCAAATATTTTTTAATGGCCCGGCAATATGAAGTGTAAACCACAAATTCCCCAATTTAGCAGCCATGTCGACCGAAAGGCTGCCTAAGAGCATTACCCCGTCGATAAGAATAAGTTAAAATGTAAGTTGTATAAACCTAGCAAGATCCTGTTGCGCGTTTTGGATTGGCGCATAAGTCATGAAAGTAGGGTAGTGCCCGGGTATTGCATCACATCTTTCCGCTTATGCCATATCAATCAAACGACTGTCGGTAGATGCACACTCTTAATTTTAAATCAAAGCTAGCCGTTAAAATGGCCAGGAGAAAAGTTGATTCTTAAAACAGAGCCTTTCAAAGCCGCTGGGAAGCTCAACAAATGTTTACTGATATTGGCGGTAAACCTGCGTGTCTAATTTGTGGAGACAATGTGGCTGTGATCAAGGAATATAATCTAAGACGGCACTACGAGACTAATCATCTAGACAAATCGAAAAACTTGAATGCTGAACAGAAGCTACAGAAGGTTAGAATTGAAGAGGAATCTAACATCACAGCAGACGTTTTTCACAGAAGCAAAAGCACAAAGTGAAGCTACTGTGAAAGCAAGTTTTATTGTGACAGAGGATATCAAATCAGCCCAACCATTTGCTGAGGGAGAGTTTCTGAAGAATTACATGATGAAAGTGTGTGACATCTTGTGTCCAGACGAAAAGCAGATGTTTGCAAATGTAAGCCTAAGCCTTAGCAAAAATACAATTGCTGATCGAGTTTGTGAGATGGCCACTGAAACACCAGTACTGGTTGTCAGGCGGCAGTGGTGGGGAAAACAGACACAAAACACACAAATATATATATATATATATATATATATATATATATATATATATATATATATATATTATATATATATATATATATATATATATATATATTATATATATATATATATATATATATATATATATATATATAATATATATATAATATATATATATATATAGGTGCAGGAGTGGCTGTGTGGTAAGTAGCTTGCTAACCAACCACATGGTTCTGGGTTCAGTCCCACTGCGTGGCATCTTGGGCAAGTGTCTTCTGCTATAGCCCCGGGCCGACCAATGCCTTGTGAGTGGATTTGGTAGACAGAAACTGAAAGAAGCCTGTCGTATATATGTATATATGTGTGTGTGTATATGTTTGTGTGTCTGTGTTTGTCCCCCTAGCATTGCTTGACAACCGATACTGGTGTGTTTACGTCCCCGTCACTTAGCGGTTCGGCAAAATAGACCGATAGTATAAGTACTGGGCTTACAAAGAATAAGTCCCGGGGTCGATTTGCTCGACTAACACTGTATAGTGTTAGGTGTCCTAACACTCTATACATTTGTCCTCTCTAGAACTTGTCAAATACAATTTTGTGAATCTACAAACAGCTTGTTCATTTATATAAAACTATCTACCTTCGTAATTGCTCGCCTTGTGCCTGAATTAGAAATTATCATATACAGTATATTATATTGCATCTACATATACACGTGCACACTTACATACTACATACAGATATACATGCATAGCGCAAAACATATAGAGAGAAAGAGAGTGAGAGAGAGAGAGAGAGGGAGAGAGAGAGAGAGAGAGAGAGAGATTAAGGGATGAAGCGGAGAACAAGAGAAACATTTAAATAAGGGAAATATTAAAATAAGAAACATTAAAACGTCTGATGTCAAATAAGTCAACGTCGAATCAATGATTCCAAGTATGCAACGCCAAAATGGCTGTGCCAAATCGTCTCATTCACAGGTAGTCACTCGGTTGTTGTTGTTATGTAACCCTCGGTCAGTCTTGATCGGGTAGCTGTATGGCTTCTACCTAGTGGTTGTTGTGTAGCCCTTGGTATATAGAGAGGTAGTTGTTGATCAGTCATTCCTGGTCGACCGGTCTTATGGTAAACGAGAAGTCGACCGAACGACGAAGGACAAACCTCAACTTTTACACCCCATCGTCGTATGATGTTATATTTTGAGTTTTTTTTTTATGTTTGTCCCTATAAAATTTAATATTATGGTATTTTTTTTACACCCCTTCTTTTTTTCTTTTTCCTATTGCAAATCAACATTCGAACTTCTTTTCGGTAGCCGGAAATATCATATGCATTTACGACAGTGAAATTCTGGCAATTCTGTATTTTCCCTTCTAAAAAGAGAGTACGCAGAACATAGGGATAACAAAAAGGCAACAAAGGGGATAACTAAGGGGTAGCTAATGTATCTAAGGAGTATGTAAAACTACATTATAAAATGTGACTTCTTTTTTTAAAAACGGTTTGGCTTTGATGAGAGGGAGATTTGGCTGCTACCTCTAGCATTCTGAGCGACAACAGATAAGCTTCCACGCCGTTTTTGGGTTCCTTTGTTACTCGTCTTTGGCATAAGTATAATTTGTAAGAGGCCACTCTTTGTTATAGTTATTTCAATGAAATCGTGAACGCTGATTTGGCAAGTTACCAACGACTATTACTCTCTTAAAGTACACCAAGCTCTTTATCTAAAAAAGAAAGATGTCACATGACTACAGTTTTGAAAGGTTTTCCTAGATGTTTAATAAACATATTTTTCTTTCATTAAAGCATCAAACACGCACTTACACACACGCACATACATGGATATACATACACAGTATATGTATGTATGTATGTATGTATGTATGTATGTATGTATGTATGTATGTATGTATGTATGTATGTATGTATGTATGTATGTATGTATGTATGTATGTATGTATGTATGTATGTATGTATGTATGTATGTATGTATGTATGTATGTATGTATGTATGTATGTATGTATGTATGTATATATATATATATATATATAATATATATATATATATATATATATATATTATATATATATATATATATATATACCTATTAATCGACCTCGAAAGGATGAAAGGCAAAGTCGACCTCGGCGGAATTTGAACTCAGAACGTAGCGGCAGACGAAATACCGCTAAGCATTTCGCCCGGCGTGCTAACGTTTCTGCCAGCTCGCCGCCTTACATCTTATTCTGGGATTGATGGAGTAAGATGCTCATTGAAACGCAACATTGTCAGAAGCTTCTGCGGCACAGATAGCCTTCGTGTTTTATTTTTTCTTTCTGCCATGCTGTTAAAACACTCAAATGGTTCACAATATTATACTGAGTTAAGGTGAGCATAAATTTCTTCGGTTTTAGTTCCTTTTGTGATGTCATGTACCCAATTACATGACGAAGTATAGTTTTTCTTTCTGAAATTTCGGAGCAGAGAGCTAGTTGATTTCATCAATTTCACTGTTCGACTAGTACTTATTTTAACGATCATAGAAAGATGAAAGGCAAAAATCGACCTCGTCAAAATTGAACTTAGAACATAAAGCCGGAAGAAATACCGTTAAGCATTTGGTCCGGTGCGTTAACGATTCTGTCAACTCGTTGCCTTAAATATCCTATTAATTCTTTATTTTTTTATTTGTTTCAGTCATTTGACTGCGGCCAAGCTGGAGCACCGCATTTAGTTGAGCAAATCGACCCCAGGACTTATCCTTCGGTTGCCTAGTACTTATTCTATCGGTCTCTTTTGCCGAACCGCTAAGTTACGGGGACGTAAACACACCAGCATCGGTTGTCCATCGACGTTGGTGGGGACAAACACAGACATACAAACACACACACACACACACACACACACACACACACACACACACACACATACGACGGGCTCCTTTCAGTTTCCGTCTGTCAAATCTACTCACAAGGCTTTGGCGGCGAGCTGGCAGAAACGTTAGCACGCCGGGCGAAATGCGTAGCCGTATTTCGGCTGTCGTTACGTTGTGAGTTCAAATTCCGCCGAGGTCGACTTTGCCTTTCATCCTTTCGGGGTCGATAAATAAAGTGCCAGTTACGGACTGGGGTCGATGTAATTGACTTAATCCCTTTGTCTGTCCTTGTTTGTCCCCTCTATGTCTAGCCGCTTCTGGGCAATAAAGAAATATATAGTAGAAGACATTTGCTCAATGTGCCACACATTGGGACTGAACCCGTAACCATGCGGATGGTAAGCAAGCTACTTACCACACAGCCACTCCTGTGCCTATAAATATTGATTTCAAATTATTAAGGCGGCAAGCTGGCAGAATGTCACCGCGCCGGAATAAATGCTTAGCAGTATTTCTTCCGACTTTACGTTCTGAGTTCAAATGTCGCCGGGGTTGACTTTGCTTTTCGTCCTTTCGGGGTCGATAAAATAAGTACCAGTGAGCACTGGGGCCAATATAATCGACTTGGACCATCCCCACAAAGCTTCTGCCTTTGTACCAAAATTTGAAATAAATATTGATTTCCACTTATGGCACAAGGCTAGTAAATTCAGAGAAAGGGGATAAGTTGATTACATTGACTCTAGTACTCAACTAGTACTTATATTATATCTACCCTAGTACACAACTGGTATTTATTTTAACGTTACCAGGATAAAAGGCAAAGTCAACCTCAGCAGAATTTGAACTCAGAACGTACGGACGAACGAAATGCCGCTAAGCATGCTAACGAATCTGGAAGCTCGCCATACTTAATATTAGGCACGTATCTGTAGCAAATGGTATTAGTCACCAGATTTTTATAAACGTGTTGTAAAACGATTTAATTTCCGTCATGAAAACTAACATTTTAAGAGAAATCCAATAACGTTCTGTTAAATCGAATATACCTTCGTTAAGAATAACTCAGGGCCATTCATCACCTGGGCATTGTCGGGGATTCTGTTAATGTGTATTTGTGCGTGTGTCTTTAATATATGTGTATGTGTGCGTATATTAAATATCTGTGTGTGTGTGTGTGTGTGTGTGTGTGTGTGTGTGTGTGTGTGTGTGTGTGTGTGTGTGTGTTGTGTTGTGTGTGCATGTATGTGTGTGGATTTAACGTTTGTTTTTCCAGCTTAATTCATTCTATTAAGTAGTGTAATACTAATCCTAATAGACCCATCTTTAATAGATTATCCTTGAAGAGGATAATCTATACTTTCATTTAAACTAGATCACAAAACATATCTGATTACACCACCACTACTTGTTCTGTCAAAATTTGCTATACACATATATATGGCCGCAGTCAAATGACTCTCTCTCTCTTTACTCTTTTACTTGTTTCAGTCATTTGACTGTGGCCATACTGGAGCACCGCCTTTAGTCAAGCAAATCGACCCCAGAACTTATTCTTTGTAAGCCTAGTACTTATTCTATCGGTCTCTTTTGCCAAACCGCTAAGTTACGGGCACGTAAACACACCAGCGTCGGTTGTCAAGCGATGTTGGGGCGACAAACACATAGAGTGACCCGATAATATTACACCAGACTTAGAAAAATATGGAGTTGGAACTTCCCTTACAACAAAACAATATCCCACAATGCATTTGAAGTACTAGTGCTGATCTCAACATTTGGGATATTTGATTGGTCTGGAGAGGAAATCCACTCTATCGATATCAAAACCCGCAAAATCCTGACAACAACTGGGAACTTCTACAGAAACAGTGATGTTGACAGGCTCTACCTAAGAAGAAATGAAGGTGGTAGAGGCCTGAGATCAGTGCAGACGGCATTCGAATGCCATTACTCAGGCAGCAGCTGCTGAACAGCAGCCGCAAAAATAAATATATTAATGCTGTTTTGAAAAGTGAAATGAGCAACACTGTACGAGTTGGCAGTGAGCTCCTCGATAAGCACTCTCTTCCTGATGATCTCCTATACAGCCCCAAAACAGCTGGGCTCTCTTACCTCAGAGAAGACCTGGATAGAAAGCACTCAGCATACAAAAAAATGTTTAGCATGGGTATGTTGCCCGGATGCTTGAAGAAGACAGTAGAATTGACACAAAGCGCAGCCTGTTTTGGACACAAGACCACTACATCACATCACACTTTGAAACCTATGCGTTTGCAATCCAGGAACAGAAGATTGCCACTAAGTACCAGGTGAACAAGAGGGACAGTGACGCTCTTGTAATCCCAAGGTGCAACCGAATGAGTAGGCTATGTAATGTTTCTGTGGAAGGCATTACGCATGTGATTAGCAGCTGTCCTAAAATGTCTCGGTACTACCTCCCTATGCGGCACGATGTTGTTGCTAAAACAACTTACATGCCATCCGCAAAAATGACTGTTCTGAAATAAACTTAGAAAATCCCTCTGTTATAGATTACATTCATAAACACCAACTCAAGGAATACTGGTGGAATATTCCCATCAAAACTTCTGTCAAATGTAAGCATAACAGGCCGGATATTGTTGTTTGGGATAGAGGACCAAAGGTATTTACCGTCATAGAGGTCAGTTGTCCTGCAGATATTAATATCTCTTTGAAAATCAAAGAAAAAGAGGATATCTATGGACAACTGCTTCAAAACCTCCAGCTTCTATAATCAGACTATGAATTCATATTCATACCAATGATAATTGGAGCACTAGGTTTTGTCAGTAAATGCTTAAAGGAGAATGTGGATAAATTGGGATTTTCAGAAAGAGAAACTGACCTGCTGATTTGTACATTACAAGTGCAATCTGTGAGTAGAACAGTAAAAATATGCAAGACTTTTCTCAAGTTCCAAATGTGAATTTGTCTGTGTTAATTGCATCCCAACGATGGAGCCTTGTATCTTTGTCGAAAACCGGCTCTTATAATCCCAAGATGCAACCGCATGTGTAGGCTATGTAATGTTTCTGTGGAAGACATTATGCATGTAGTTAGCAGCTGTCCTAAAATGTCGTCTCGGTACTACCTCCCTATGCGGCACGATGTTGTTGCTAAAACAACTTACGTGCCATCCGCAAAAACGACTGTTCTGAAATAAACTCAGAAAACTCCTGTGTAGTGGAATACATTCTTAAACACCAACTCAAGGAATACTGGTGGAATATTCCCATCAAAACTTCTGTCAAATGTAAGCATAACAGGCCGGATATTGCTGTTTGGGATAGAAGAGTAAAGATATGTACCATCATAGAGGTTAGTTGCCCTGCAGTTATTAATATCTCCTTGAAAATTAAAGAAAAAGAGGATATCTATGGACAACTGCTTCGAAACCGCTTCGTACACTAAGGAAGGTGATAACTCGAAGGGATATCGCAGGTCATTAAGAATGAAATGTCCGATTTTGAGCTGAAAGTTTATTTTACTTTATCTCAACAAAAAGCAATGCAGTTAATCAAAGTATGCTCCTAAATTATCAATACAATTTTGCCATTTTATCAGTAGCTTATTTATGTCGGCAGCGAAGAATTCTGGAGAGCACCAGGTGATGAAATCACGAAAGGCTTCAGATTTGAAGTTTTTCCTTGCAAAAAGTTTCTAATGCCTGGAAAACGTGATAATCAGTTGGTGCAAGGTTTGGTGAATATGGTGGATATCAGAGTACTTCCAAGTTCGGTTCCTATAACTTGAGTAGCGTTCTTTGTGCAACATGTGGTCGAGCATTGTCTTGCAAGAGAATTGGGCTGTCTCTGTTGACCAATCTCGGTTGTTTAATTGCAAGTTCACTCATCATGTCATCCAATGTAAACATCCACTGTAATTGACTTACCAGTCTCATGAAGTTGTAGTGGATGACATCAGCACTGGATCACCAATAAGTACCAGTTTAACACTGGGGTCTATCCCCCTACCCCGAAATTGCTGGCTTTGTGCCAAAATTTGAAACCATTATTATTATTATTATTATTATTATTATTATTATTGAGTAAGAGCAGTGCATGCCATCAAACTGACACTGGGGCAAAGTATACAAAGCCCAGTATACCCATCATAACTACCCGTCTGATAAGGCACATACATCACAACTATATGTGCATGACATGGTGATCTCATATCAAGATAAGCAGCACATAACCTTGCAAGTAGGGCTCCGTTAGAATTTTCTTCAGGTCGAGTATTTCATCCCGCTCAAAAGGTCCCTGAATAAGGATTGTTTGAGGATGGTGAACGAAACACCTATGTTTCCAAAGGTGAATTATCCAACCCCCCACCAAATTCCTCTTAACACGTAGCTGTGATGCTCGTGATAAGAGATGTATATATCGTCAGTCACTAAGGGACATGCTCAACTGGTTAAGGTCAAACAACTGACAAGCAAATCTGTGATATTGAGCAGAATATTTGCTGTAGCCCATCGTTTATACCAAGACAAAACAATGTCCATGATAACACTTCCATCATGTACATTGTTTTGTCTTGGTTATTATTCTGAAAGTCTCTCGGATAATTCTTAATTTCTGGTTGTTCTTTACTTGAAAGCAGGCAATAACAAATCACCAAAGGTTTCATGTAGTGCCTTCTCCTGTGACTCAAAGAGACATTACTCTCCTTAGAATGCGAGCTGTACCCAACAATGCTGTCTTCTGGATCACTTCGAGCCTGACAACAGCTCCAATATTCTTAGGTTATCATCATTATCATCATCATCATCATCATCATCATCATCATCATCATCATCATCATTATTATCATTATTATTACTATTATTATTATTATTATTATTATTATTATTATTATTATTATTATTATATTATTATTATTATTATTATTATTATTATTCAGTGTTTGTTAGAGGTGGTCAAGCCCCGTTAAAATACCTCACAAGATTTTGTCGCGTCTATTCACGTTTAATTTCGTACACCAATAAGGTCAACATCTCAATTTATCTTTTTAGAATCAATTAAGTAACAACAAATAAAGTGCTGGAATCGATTTAATTAGCCATAAAGCCATAACCCCCCCCCTCGCCTACACGTTTGTGGCATTGTACCAATGTTAGAAGAAATTATTAGATATTATTACAAATAACATACAGACATCACATTGTGTGACCTTGGTTTTAGCAAAGATGTGCCGGTTGTTGTGTTTGAACTGTTTATCCAATGTATATAAAAACAGTCATGGGTGATAATAATGATGAAGATAAATAACTCATGTGGAATCACGAACGCAACGCACGAATATATAATTATATATATATATATATATATGTGTGTGTGTGTGTGGTGTGTGTGTGTGTGTGTGTGTGGTGTGTGTGTGTGTATGTATGTATGTATGTATGTATGTATATATATATATATATATATATATATATATATATGCGTGTGTGGTGTATGTGCAAGTGGGTGTGTGTATAAATAAATAAGGATAGATAAATAAATAGATAGTTAGGTAGATGGAGGAGTAGAAAAAAAGGTGGAGTGAAAGGTGATGAGACAGAGAGAGAAAGAACGAGGGTGTATTATAATTACATATATTTACCAGAGCAGATTAAAGAAAAGGCCATCAGACTGAAGGTTAAAGTAGAGCGCAATCGTCAGTTAATGAAAGAAGGAAGGTACGTGAGCCATTGGTACATCATTTCATTTTAAAAGTGTTTGGTTGTTTGGAGATGATTTTACATGCAGGGGCAAGGACTGTGTGGACTGGACTTTACTGCAGTGACAAACCGTACCCTCGCATTGTCCAGGTAGTCTTTCATTTCTAGTATTTTTGTTACATTGTGTAGGTGATTGTGGCGGTGGTGACAGTGTATTTGTGTGTGTGTTGGCAGCCTGTGACCATCTAAAGACAAAAATCACATACAGTGTGTTCTTTATATCGTAATCAGTTGTCGTTCATTGTGACTTGCATGGTTTATAATGGATCTAATGTATTGTTCGTACATTACTGGTTTTGTTTGTTCTTATTGTTATTTTTGTTGTTTGTTTATTCCTATTGCTTTTGTTGTTTGTTCGTTTCTTTAGTCCAGATTAGACCTGACGGAGCAGACCTATGATAAATATATTTCATCCATCAACATATCGTCCTTTATTCATTTAACTTCACTTAAGCTTTTATTATTTCGAGTCAAAATCTTCGTTGCGCCGACTGCGACCTGGTTACTGGCGCAGTTCTACTGCATCTCAGTAGACTGCGTCAGAGACCCGGCCGCAGTTAGTGTGACGAAACGCTCAACCACCGCTAATTGCACACGTCTAGTTTGTTTCTTTATCTCAGCCGGTCCTTAATGTGGGCTCAGAAGACACGTACGATGTGGACACTTTAGGAGCGTGACTGTTGAGACTCTATCCTTATCTCTACTGGTTTTTTAGTTTGCTTTGATCATCACTGTCAAAGCCAAGAATCCTATTGCTTGGGACTATTTTGAAGTTATTGGTACTACTGCAAATTTTATGTATACGAGATACACTTTTTATGCTTGACTGAACTAGCTGCTAGCGATAGTTGACGATTTTCTTTACGAGACTCACCTACCTCGCCTCAGCTTATCCTGATTAAGCAGACCTAAGATCAAAAATGTTGTAACCGTGATCATCTCATAATTTTCTGAATAATTTTATCTTTGGTTACAATATGCAATACGTTATTTGTCTAGAGACTCATTCACTGGCTCTTTTACTCTTTTACTTTTTTACTTGTTTCAATCATTTGACTGCGGCCATGCTGGAGCACCGCCTTTAGTTGAGGAAATCGACCCCAGGACTTATTCTTTGTAAGCCTAGTACTTATTCTATCGGTCTCTTTTGCCAAACCGCTAAGTTACGGGCACGTAAACACACCAGCATCTGTTGTTGGGAGGGACAAACACAGACACACAAATATATACACACAAATATATATATACATATATATATACGACAGGCTTCTTTCAGTTTCCATGTTATGAGTTACATAATTAGATAAGCTGCAAACTGAGTCAAAACTGTTTTGATATGTCAGCACCTCATCTATTTCACTTAATCCAGAGATTTCATAACTTTTTACGGCAATTTAACGTTATTTTGGTTACGTTAAAAAAAAAAAAGCAATTAAGAACATCGTTGAACAAGGAAATTTATTGAGTTGAAATTTGCAATGGTTTCCATAATTTAGAAGGTCAGATGGAATATGAAGAGCATTTTTATAGGTTTGTTTTAACTGGGTATTTCATGATGTTTGCTTAAAATACTGCTGTCGAAATTGTGATGATATTTGGTCGACCACTGATGAAGGATCGAGCATGTCCGCGTCCGTTCTGTATTTTCTCCTGTTTTTTTTTTCATATGTTCCTTTGTCGTTTACTGTGCCACATTATTATTATTATACATGCATACCTACTTATCACATACACGCATACACACATACATGTATACAAACATATATACTATAAGTCATTACGTTAAGATATATACTCTTTTACTCTTTTACTTGTTTCAGTCATTTGATTGCGGCCATGCTGGACACCGCTTTTAGTCGAGCAAATCGACGCCGGGACTTATTCTATCGGTCTCTTTTGCCGAACCGCTAAGTTACGGCGACGTAAACACACCAGCATCGGTTGTCAAGCAATGCTAGGGGGACAAACACAGACACACAAACACACACATACATACATATATATATATATACATATATACGACAGGCTTCTTTCAGTTTCCGTCTACCAAATCCACTCACAAGGCATTGGTCGTCCCGGGGCTATAGCAGAAGACACTTGCCCAAGATGCCATGCAGTGGGACTGAACCCGGAACCATGTGGTTGGTTAGCAAGCTATATATAAAACATTTTTATGCCATTATGATATGTCTGTTCTATACAGAACTGTGTTGCAACATTTTAGTCCCAAGAAAACGCCTTTTCCAGCTGGTTAACGACACACAAAGCAATGCCCATGACCCTTTACAGTGCCTCTTTCACGGATGAGAGGGAGAGAAGGGAAGAGAGGGAACTATCCTCAAACCAGAGATCTACTCTGAAGTGCTTGCATCAGCGTGGACTCTGCTAAAAGTACCCAAGATACTAGATGGTGATATCTTAACTGAAAAACTACCCAAGATTAAGTTCACCACCTAAGATTAAGTTCACCACCCAAGATTAAGTCTATCACCCAAGGTTAAGTCTACCGCCCAGTATTTTTTTTTTTACAATAATCTCTACGACCTACAAGTACTTTTAGACACGACAGCATATTATGTCTTTCATAACTACTTTCAACATCGAACTATTTTATAAGGAATAGAATAAAATAAACAGTTTTCACACAAGAAATTTAAAGCAAAACCAATGATAGGTAGTCACGTGAGGGTTCACTGTATTTATGTTACCGAGATGTTGCTGGTATATATCTACAATGAGAGATCAAATTGACAGCGACTGTCATACATACATACATACATACATACATACATACATACATACATACATACATACATGCATGCATACATACAAATACAGTCTGAAACTTCGAAATCACTGTCACCCCCTCTTGTAAAGTTTTAATAAGCATGTACTCTACTAGAAAAATATTGGGTAATCTTTCAGATTAATGTTATCTTAAACTGGTTTTATATGTAACTTGACATAAAAGCAAACTTTAATGTATATACATATATGTATGCATGTGTATATATGTGTGTGTATGTGTCTGTGTGTGGTGCTAAGACATGGCCTGGGCCAATAATGGCCGAAACCTATCAAAGTATATGTTCATATATATAAATGCATATACATATGCATACATACATACATAACATACATACATACATACATACATACATACATACATACACACGTGATGCATGCTGCTGAGTTCGCAAGTCGTGCCTGGATTATACTGTCATTTCAAAAGTTATTCTTCATGCTTTTCCACAGGAATTCTTCCCCTGAATCTCCACGATTTTGCTAGATTGTCGTTTGGCCTACAGTTGACGCATCCATCCCTTTAGTAGGTATCGTTCTGTTCTCTACTACATTTCTAGCGGCTCTCGTCACTAGGATAGCTTTGTGGGGGCATGGCTTAATGTTCGACGATAAATCCCTGTAATAGATTTTATCACTTTGCATGAAAATAATAGCATTCATGAGCTTGAACTGACCAGATGCTACTCTTTTAAATTCACTTTATTTTCCTTAATTATCAGGTTACTCTTTGGTCTCACAATTTTTGTTAAGTACAGGTGTAACCAAACAACACTATTGTTTACAAATGCAGGACATAAAAAACAAACAAACTATTGTTTTCTTAAGGAAGTTAGATAATAAGTAGATAATTGTACCAGCTAATTTGTAATTCCTGGTATTACATTCATTAATTCATATAATTGTTGATTGGTAAAAATCAAGCTTAAATCAAAATTATTGGATTTAAGATGATTGAACTAGCTCATCTCTAATTCCTGGCATTACATTTATTAATTTAGGTGATATAAACATGGGAAATGCTTTGCTCCCTGCAGAAACTTCAGCAGCTACTCAGAGGTTTTACAAGCTCTTCTAAATCCTTAACAATATTGGAAACGCTTCGGTATCGTCAGAAGGTATCTTAGGGTCACAAGCGTTTAGCTCCTTAGCCCGCGCGCATCACCTGGGTGAGGCAACGAGGACTGAATTAGTTTTTATCCACAGAAGGGTTCTACTGGCGGTCTCTTATCAACTATAGCCACCTTTAGCTACTGTGCCTATGTCCTTGGTGGCATTCTTCAGTTATTGCGGTTCCAGACCAATTTTATACGTACTGCACTGGCTAGAAAGCTGCGGCGGCCGTCTTTTATAGGGTTATGAGGTCACGTGCCATCCCTTGACAATGGCTTTGTCGAGCAAATCCTGATAATCAAACGGAATGAAAAATTATGGTATTTAAAACGATTGAACTAGTTTATTTCTAATTAAGTGGTGTTACGTTTATTAATTTAGGAAAAGTTAATTGGTAAAAAATCAATCTCAGCTCTTTAACTCGGCGTTTAAGATATACTGTATTAATGATTTGCCTATAATAGAGTGATGACTTGATTGAGTTGTTATACACCAAACTCAGCTTTGCCCTTCATCTTCTCGGGGTTGATAAAATTAAGGTCCAGTCGAGTACTGGAATTGATGAAATCGACTAACCCCCACATCGTCAAAAAAATTGTTGGCATTTTGTCTTAATCAGAAACCATTAATAATTTCTTCTCTGCATTTTGCAAAGAAGAAATTAGTATCATGGAATAAATATATATCCAATTACTGGCTATAAACTATCTAGAAAGGTAGAAAGATTTTTAAAAAAGTGGTGATTTCCTCATTCTCCATTTCATTTGCACATGTTTTAGCTGACAAATAGAACGAAACAAAATAAAACGAAAAAATAAATAAAACAGTAATTCATACGCAGGCGTAGGAGTGGCTGTGTGGTAAGTAGCTTGCCACATGGTTCTGGGTTCAGTTCCACTGCGTGGCACCTTGGGCAAGTGTCTTCTACTATAGCCTCGGACCGACCAAAGCCTTGTGAGTGGATTTGGTAGACGGAAACTGAAAGAAGCCCGTCGTATATATATATGTATATATATATATATATATATATAATATATATATATATATATATATATATATATATATATATATATATATATATATAATATATATATAATATATTATATATATATATATATATATATATATATATATATATATATATATAATATATATATATTATATACATACATACATAGTAGCAGTATCGCCCGGCGTTGCTCGGGTTTGTAAGGGAAATAACTATATAAGCATTTTTAGAGTTACTTCCCTTATAGATGCCAATTCGGGCTTTCTTAGCCATTTCTGTTTTGGTGTCTTCAAGCCATGAAGTCGTTGTTCTAAAAGAACGCTGGTCTCCTTGACAACGATTTACGACGTTGATTCCTTACACTCCCTTCCCCACAGCTTCACGAGGGAGGGAAGAAGGGGGAGAAGCAAACAGGTGCAGGTGTGACCATGGACGCCAACTCCGCCGCCATCGACACACGAAAAATTATGCATTAAAATGGAATAAAAAATGATGTTAAATTATTTTTAAAATCGTAGACTCATCGTAGACGCGCGCTAATACTCAGACGGGCTCGATATGAATCACGACTATAAGATACCCGAATTTGGTTAAACTGCACCGCAAAATGTGGGAGTAGTTAGGAATCTAAATCGAAGGGGACAGACACTCACACAACTACAGTTTTATATATATATATAATATATATATATATATATATATATATATATATATATATATATATATATATATATAGTATAGGGTTTACATCTGGCCAAAATCTTCCATTGTATGTCATAATCGACACCTTTATCTCTTAAAGACCAAATATGATTAGACAATTGTGTCGCTTTTCTTTTGTTCCAGTGCCTAAAGCTCAAAGTGTGGTTATTGAACCTGGCCTTGAAATTACCCTCTGTAAGGCCCACGTATTTCTTCGTCGAAACGGTGTCTTTAGTGGTTATAGAGTTTACGGTAGCTTCATATATGATGGTCTTGGACATGCAAGCTCCATTTAGCGGGCACAATTCTTTATTCCTGCATGAACAGCTGTTTTCTTCTTGTGTTTTTTGTATGTTATGTTTGATTATGCTTTTAAAATTGGTAGTTGAACTAAAACTAATTTTTAAATTGTGTCTATTGAAGAGTTTCCTATAAGTATGGTTAACTGGAAAATGTCTATCTATCAGTGCTAGGAAATATTTACCTATATTGAAGGCCACTTCGGGTGAGTAAGGGGGGCGTAAACCAGATGACCTTCCTATTTCTATTATTCCTTTTCCTTACTGTTGGGCTAGTGATAGGTGTATATTTTATTTTATCGGTAAAACCACTATCTTTTAAAGCCTTATTATAAACTGGGGCAACGCTATTGAAGATGTCCTCATCAGATGAGAGGCTAGAAATCCTCTTACTAATATTTTTAACTAAATTTTTGAATACTATAGGGGGATGGCATGAACCTACATTAATATAACTTAGTCTATCATTGGGCTTCCTATAAGGCTTATAAATATTCTTATTAAGATCTAAAGAAACGTCTAAGAAATTGACAACCGTCAGGTTAGTATCTATAGTTATACTAAGTCCGAAGTGTTTCATTAACTGGATAATATCCTTCCTAAAACGATCTTGTGCTGGTCCATTTGTATTAGCTGTTAAGGCGAGGGCATCATCTTTGTAGATGGCGAAATGTACGTTAGGGAATGTCTTACCTAAGGTATCTAGGAGAAAAAGTCCAATTAGATCACAGATGCCTGCCCCATCATATGAACCCATGCTCACATCGAAAGCGCCCTCTGTGTCGGTGTTTTTTACCCACTTTGCGTCCTCACTAAAAAGTAAGGTCTTTCTAGCATGGAAGATTATTTCCTTATCATTGGTACTAATTTCTATGAAGTCACTAGCGAAGATGAAGCTACCGTAAACTCTATAACCACTAAAGACACCGTTTCGACGAAGAAATACGTGGGCCTTACAGAGGGTAATTTCAAGGCCAGGTTCAATAACCACACTTTGAGCTTTAGGCACTGGAACAAAAGAAAAGCGACACAATTGTCTAATCATATTTGCTCTTTAAGAGATAAAGGTGTCGATTATAACATACAATGGAAGATTTTGGCCAGATGTAAGCCCTATACTAACGGCAGCGGAAGGTGCGGTCTATGCGACATGGAGAGATGGCTTATCTGGAAAAGCAGCTTAGACCCTACTACATGTCTAAATACAAGGACAGAGCTTTTCGGATCATGCCCACATGTGACTAAATTTCTGTTACGTTTTTGGTCCCCTAAAGAAAACAGATAGAACATGCTTTCTATGTTATGTCCCAAGAAGAATTTATATATTTTTATATATTTTTATATATTTTTTATGTATTTTTATATAATTTTTATGACGAAAAATGCGAGCGATGTATAAGTACGCAGGCAAGCAGAGTTATAACAGAGTAATTTCCCTTTATTTAACGGTATTTTTTCATAACGTTTTCAAATAGCCAGATAACCGAAGAGATGGTGTTGTGGATTTCCACTTCGGCATCTGAAACTCAGAGTTTTATCTTGACTACCGAGTAATGTAACATATTGTATATATATATATATATATATATATATATATATATATATATATATATATATAATATATATATATATATATGTGTGTGTGTGTGTGTGTGTGTATACGCTGTGTGTCTGTGTTTGTCTCACCAACATCACTTGACAACCGATGCTGGTGAGTTTACGTCCCCGTAACTTAGCGGTTCGGCAAAAGAGACCGATAGAATAAGTACTAGGCTTACAAAGAATAAGTCCTGGGGTCGATTCGCTAGACTAATGGCGGTGCTGCAGCATGGCCACAGTCAAATGACTGAAACTACATGAGTTGAGAAAAGTTTTGTCAATGGTGTATTGTTGTGTTGATCTCTCAGCGGGAGAATTCTACCCCGATTGGTCGACTTTTTTGTGATCTAATCACACAAAGTTTCGCTCCAGATTTTCTGCCTTCAAGCAGACTGTGGTAATAAATGCTTCTTAGACAAACAAGAAACTTGATATTTTAGCATTATTTCGGCTTGTGATTGCAAAACAAAAGTGGAAAATATTGAATCTGTTCGGCTGCCACAGGAAAAAATAAGCCGAATATCGATGTATCGAGTGCTGAAGGAGGATCTCAGGACCTACCCCTACAAGATAATCTGCCATCATTAGCTTGCGCAAATTTATAAGGTCATGAAACAAGAGAGAACTCGTCTTATACTGCGTCATATTGCTGAAGGTACGCTGCCCAACCTGGTGTTCACTGATGAACAGAAATTTGACATCGAACAGAGAATAAATCACCAGAATGACTGATTTTGGAGTATATCTGGCTTCATCGAGGGTAGACGCCAAAATCCACTGTCAGTTATAGTTTGGGCGGATGTGACAGCCAGTGGAAAGTATCCCCTCGTTTTGATGCCCTCGGGTGTTAAAATTAACATCCAGCGATACATTAACGACATTCTGGAAGCTGAACTGCTTCCATACGCGAATGAGCACTTTCAAGGCACACCTTGGAGCCTTCAAAAGGCCTCGGTGGTCTCACAGCTCCAAATAGACACAATATTGGATTCAGGAAAACATTCCGCCGTTCATAGGCAAGGATATATAGAAGATCCGATTTCAACCCGCTGGATTTTTCTGTTTGGTCCATTTTGCAGACGAGTATCTCGAGCACTCCTCATGCTTCGCTCGATGCTCTGAAGGTAAAACTGTGCCGGGAATGGGCTTCCATTCCGCAAGAATGTGTGAAGCATTCGCACCTAAACTGTGGTTCGAAGCAAAGGTGGTCATATCGAATAAATGTGGTAGTGCCATTATTGTGCATCCTTTACCACACACACACAACACACACACACACAAATATATATATATATATGTATGTATATATATATATATAATATATATATATATATATATATATATATATATATATAATGTTCCGATAATCTGATTAGTTGTTTTTTCTTCATTCTATATGCATTAATTTGTGAATATGAAATTATATTGCGTAATGCAGAGCATGCATATTAATGAAAACGTATGTAGAATTTCTTCCATACTGAAGTTAATACTACATGAAGAAAGTTACGAAACGGCTGTAATCCTATAGAAGTTATGTGGTTAGATAGAAATATATATTCACCTCTTATGCTTCCTGACTTTATGTTTTTAATATACATCCCATGAAATAATTTTATCGCTTGGATTTTCTGAATTTACCGGATTTTCCGTTACACGGATACTGTACATCACACGTTTTGTAATTTATTATCATTTGGACTGATAGTTGAGTCCATATGATGAACATTCTGTCATAGCTGCACGATTCTCTGAATTCACATCTTTCACTATTCATTTACACGTGCGCGCGTGCACACACACACACACACACACACACACACACACACACACACACACATACACACACATACACACACATACACACACACAACAGTTTTCGGTACTGCTTCGTATTTCTTTACTGCCCACAAGGGGCTAGACACAGAGGGAACAAACAAGGACAGACAAAGGGATTAAGTCGATTGCATCGACCCCAGTGCGTAACTGGTACTTATTTAATCGACCCCGAAAGGATGAAAGGCAAAGTTGACCTTGGCGGAATTTGAACTCAGAACATAGCGGCAGACGAAATACTTGTTTCTTTATTACCCACAAGGGGCTAAACATAGAGGGGACAAACAAGGACAGACAAACGGATTAAGTCGATTACATCGACCCCAGTGCGTAACTGGTACTTAACCTATCGACCCCGAAAGGATGAAAGGCAAAGTCGACCTCGGCGGAATTTGAACTCAGAACGTAACGGCAGACGAAATACCGTTAAGCATTTCGCCCGGCGTGCTAATGTTTCTGCCAGCTCGCCTTCTATACTGTTTCTACCAACCAAATTCCATCCACATGACATGCCTTAACCCAAGTTTATGATTGAAGACATTTAACCGAAGTACTGTGCAGTAGACTTGAACCTGGAAGCACAGCGTTAAAAACTGCTGAGCTGCACAGCCATATGCAAGCCCATGTCGTACTTTTCGAAAAATATCAGCGAGCATGAACAACTGAAAATAGTTACAAGTGAGAATCGAAACCAAATCGCGGATTAGTTGAACTGGAAACGTTACACTCTTCTATGCCAGACATCACAAAAGAAGCAAAGAATATCATGACAATGGTAATAATTTCTTTTGACGGCGTAAAAAGACAATTTTGCTGGAGAGCTATATTGTAACGATATTTTTTTTTAATCGTGTATAAATTACACAGAAGCTGTCTTAATCAGATTTCCTGGGATCATTGGCAATCCAACAAGATAATCGATGACGAACAACTGGTGGATAAGGGAATATGGGTCTGTGTTGGACAACTTTTTATCAATATAAATGTAATCGCTGAGGCAATAAGACACTGCACGATAAAGAGGATTTTTTTATTTAGTCCATCATCTATGATTACCAGAATCATCTTAATTTGCCGAAGTACCAAGCATTTCAAGGTTTTACAAAATTAGGTCGTTCATTCTATTGTTGAGTACAGAAAAACTAGCAATTATCTTCCAACACTATAAAACTTAAATGGGAAATATTCCGAGAAAATAACCATGTTATTGTCTGTTTTGGCACAAAAACGCTACTGTCGCTGCTTTCAAGGAAATAAGCTCCTTAATAACAAAGGACATTGATGTTAGACTAGACTTTTTCATTGACGACTTGAAAATTTATCAATAATAAAATGGAGCAAGGAAACAATTTAAACTAGTAGAAACATTTTCACCCGAACTGCAAATGGAATCTGTCCAGAAAAAGATTTCACATCCAACTATATATTTCTTTACTACCACAGAGGGGACAAACAAGGACAGACAAACGGATTAAGTCGATTACATCGACCCCAGTGCGAAACTGGTACTTAATTTATCGACCCTGAAAGGATGAAAGCAAAGTCGACCTCGGCGGAATTTGAACTCAGAACGTAACGGCAGACGAAATACCGCTAAGCATTTCGCCTGGCGTGCTAACGTTTCTGCCAGATCGCCGCCTTGCATCCTACTATAAACTACAGTTAAACTATCAATGGCCTTTATATCATTTATATTTGTAAATCAAATAAAACCTTAGGATAGATTAATAATGTATTCTATAAGATCGTTAGGCAACACGACTAGAGTAACTAATGATTATTACGTTAGGATTCAGAATGAAACAACCTTGTAGTACTAATACTGGTTTCAAATCTTGACACAAGGACAGCTATTTGGGGGCAGAGAGTAAGTCGATTACATCGACCTCAATCCTTAACTGGTACTTATTTTATCGTCTCTGAAACGATGAAAGGCGAAGTCGACCTCGGCAGAATTTGAACCCAGAACGTAGATAGATGAAATAGCTATTTCTTTACTACCCATAAGGGGCTAAACACAGAGAGGACAAACAAGGACAGACAAACGGATTAAGTCGATTATATGGACCCCAGTGCGTAGCTGGTACTTATTTAATCGACCCCGAAAGGATGAAAGACAAA
>NC_043006.1:53736904-53741904 GCF_006345805.1 Octopus sinensis | reverse complement strand
ACATAAATACAGAGATATAAACAAGTATTTAAGTAATGCGATAGATAATCACCATTTTGAACAAAAATTTAATTTCTTCAAACCAGTTGTTCATAATCTGAATTTTAATATCTCGATGTCTTTTGTTGATTTACTTCTGTTTTTAGTTGTAATTTTTGAGCTCTTGATAAATCTTAAAATAAAATATTTAAAATAAATTTAGTTTCAGTTTATAATTTATATAACTATCCTGCTCCGACAACACATCCTGCCTTGAGAGACAGAATTCGTTATCACTGTTTTAAGGTTTACTTGTACGGCTTCACCATTGCGCTGCAAACATTCAACGTTGGTCACTTTCATTCATTTATAATTCAGGGCTACCTTAGCGCGCTTATATAATATGTAGCGAGCTTTAATGACGGCTTTCTACTTTGTTATTAAACTGATTATAGCTAAAACCTCGAACTAATCTATACATACATTCCCGGCATGCATTTCTTCAAAAGATCAAAAATACTCAAATATGTTGCCTCTCGTTACAATATAAACTTACGAAGCATATACTCGTATATTTGTAATCCAATATCTCGCTTCCATACACACAGATATGTACTCAGGCCCACATTTGTACGTTTGCATATATGCACTTGTCCACACACTTTATACATGCATGCATATATATATATATATGCATATAGACACTTAGTTAATACACACATGCATATAGGCATACCTGCTTATAAAGACATACATACATACATACATACATACATACATACATACATACATACATACATATATAAATGCGCCCTTTTTAAAGCCTAGCCAGGTTCACGGGCCCTGTTTCCCGGTTTCAATAGCACATGTGTTCCCCAGCTGGACGGGACGCCAGTCCATCGCAGCGTTACTCATTTTTGCCAGCTGAGTGGACTGGAGCAACGTGAAATGAAGTGTTTTGCTCAAGAACACAACGCGTCGCCGGGTCCAGAAATCGAAACCATAATCTTACGATCATGATGCTGACACCCTAACCACTAAGCCACGCGCCTCCACACACACACACACACACGCACGCACGCACGCACACACACACACACACACACACACACACACACACACACACACACACACACAAACACACATACATACATAAACACATTTTCACATTCACACATATACGCACGTAGATGCAGGACAAGATTAAGGTTAATTGATGCCTTAAGCGCAACCTAGTAATGGCTCCCCAACAACTCATTCGCTATCTCATAACTAAAAACATAATTAACACATAAATGCCGAATGTGGAATGATAAATGAAAAATTTTGTTCCCCAACCACCATTGGCCATTTCCAAGACCAGAGGTCCAAGTATATTAGATTTAAATTGTTATTTAATTTTATTTACTTAACACTAAATTATAGCAAACAGTATGAACATATAGTTGTTAACTTATAACTTGGGTACTAGGGAAAATGCAAATTTTCAATACTTTTTCCTTTATTTCTTTTTGTTTTTAAACTTATGATTTAATTTCGTTTTTGGATTTGGTTTGCAAGATTCTTTATGTGAGTTCGTGTGTTGAAGCATATTCTGTTGTGTCTGGGGAGAGTCGTTTTCTTTTTGTCGCTTATAATATAACACACTCACCAGTAAAATCTCCACTTTTTTCTAATTTTTATTTTCCTAAAATTTTCGTTGCGTCTTGCAACCTTTTCAATAGTTTTGACTCTGTCCGTTATTTACACTGCGCTCCCTTTTGTTTGTTTGTGCGCATGAGCGGGGGTCAGTGTTTGTGTGTGTGTGTGCCTATACATGCATGTATGTACGTATGTATGTATGTTTGTGTGTGTATGCATATGTATATATGTATGTATGTGTGTGCATCTGTATGTACGTATCCTGCATATTTATGTGCATGCATGTCCGTGTTTGTGTATTTTCTATGTATGTGTGTGTGAGCATGTGCTTGTATATGTATGCATCTCTGTCTCCTTGTTTGTGCATGTCTCTGTGTCTGTGTGTTATGCAACTATGTACCATGTTTGTATGTATGGATGCGCATCTTTATATGTGTGGATCCGTGTCTCCATATGTGTCTGTTCTTATAGCCTATGTACCTATCCGTCTGTATGTTGATCTGTTTATTTATTTATTCATATATTTATTTATTTTTCTATCTATGGCTTACATACAGGAAAAAAGGGGGGACATACACACACATACATACATTTATCTACCTAACAGTCCACTAACTATTCTACTCCACCAGTGTAAACTGTGGGTATGAAGGTATGGTATTTACTATGTATATTTCCTATTTAGTATTAGGGAGGTTTCATTTATAAGAACATACTCCGTGTTTGTCTGAGTGTTGGGTCTTTTGAGTGCTTGGATAAGATGCGGATGTCAAATTGACCCAAGTTACTTCCATGGTGGTCTTTGGCATGTTGGTAGAGTATGGAGGACTGTTTTCTGTCGTCATATTGTCTTTTTTGTTCATTTATTCCTTCCGCAATGCTCCTAGACGTCTCCCCTATGTACGTCATGTTCATGTCCTTACAAGCACCTTCTATGCATCTTATGCTGTAAACTACATTTATGACTTAATCTTTAGCTCCATAGTAAATCTGGTACTAGAAAGAACACTCATTCTGAGGTATCCCTCTTCACAGTTGTTTTTGCTACAAGATGCAATGCATTCATCGTTGTGTGCTTGTGTATCAACCCATTACTTTATCGGGACCTTAAATATGAAGTGTTCTTCATTCTGGGCACTTCATTTTTGAAGCTCCAGCGAACTCTGAGTGCATTGTAACTGTTAGCAGAACTCTGAGTGCATTGTAACTGTCAGCAGAAAAAGCCATAAACTAAGGAAGTTCTTGACATATAATTTCTTTATGCGTTGTCATTTATTCAAATTCTTATTACTTCTCTGTATTCGACAAACGCTTTTTTTCTAAAGTATATATATTATATATATATATATTGAGTTCTAACAGCAGGTTATTAGTATCGCCATGCTTAAGCGAAATAATATATATATATATAATATAATATATATAATATATATATATACGAAAGAAGGTTTGAAAATGCAATTTCAAAAGATGTTTATTTACTTTACCGGTTTCACTCTTTGGAAAAAGATTGTCAAAAGTAACATGTAGAAGTTTGGTTGCGTTAATTATTGGTTGTTACAAAGAATTCTTTTACGTTAACATGGTGGAAAGGTCAGTTTTAGCTTCCCTACTATTATAATGTAAACCTTTTTGAACTCATAATATTCTGTGTATACCAATATTCCACTGAGCTTTTTAATAATTCCTTCTGGAAATTATCTTGAGAATGTATAATATATTTGTTGTAATCTTTTGTGCCCAATATTTCAATGAACTTGTTAAACTTTTTTATGATCTCAACATGCTCTTGTCACCAAAGAATGTATATATATGTATTGTAGTACTCTGTGTCAACCAATATTCTGTACGTGTTTGAATATACAGATACAATACCAATACCAATATCCCACTGAACTTTTTAATAATTCCTCCTGGAAACTATCTTAAACATGTTCCTGAGAATGATTATTCATGTTGTAATATTTTAAGGAACTTGTTAAACTTTTTTATGTCCTTAACATGTCCTTGTTACCAAAGACTGTATATATGTAATGTAGCAATTTGCAACAACCAATAATTAACGCAACCAAACTTCTACATGTTACTTTTGACAAACTTTTTCCAGAGAGTGAAACCGGTAAAGTAAATAAACATCTTTTAAAATTGCATTTTCAAACCTTCTTTCGTATATAATTCCACTCGTGCGGTACCCTACAACTCCACTTTGTTTTATATCTATATATATAATATCTATCTATCTATCTATCTATCTATCTATCTATATCTATCTAATCTATTCTATCTATCTATATCTATCTATCTATATATATATTATATATATATATATATATATATATATATATATATATATATATATATATATAACAACGGGCTTCTTTCAGTTTTCGTCTGTCAAATCCACTCACAAGGTTTTGGTCAGTCCGAGGCTATGGTAGAAGACACTTGCCCAAGGTGCCACCACGAAGTGGGACTGAATCCAGAAACATGCGGTTGGGGAAACAAAACTTCTTACCACTCACCACTCCAGCGCTTATATATACATACACACAACATACATGCATGCATATATATATATATATATATATATATATATATATATATATATATATATATATATATATATATATATATATATATATATATACATATAAAAATACAAAATGGGACAAGAATGCAAAACATTCAAATAGACGATACAAACAACGGACGGGACATTCGAAGCCTCTAATCTTCAGATATATATATAGCTGAAGATTATATACGCTGGGCTTCTTATATATATATATATATATATATATATATATATATATATATATATATATATATAATATATATATATATATATATATATATATATAAGAAGCCCAGCGTATATACGTCTGTGTGTGTGTGTGTGTCTGTACCCCCACCATCGCTTGTCAACCGATGCTGGGTGTTTACGTCTCCGTAACTTTGCGGTTCGGTAAAAGAATAGTTTCATAGTAATCAAATGCAAGGGGCATTTTCCTTGTTTCTGCCTGTCTCCGTCTCTTTGTTTATTCTTGTGGGTTCGAGGTCATTATATATATATATATATATATATATATATATATATATATATATAGATATATATATATATATATATTATATATATATATATTATATATACACACACATATACATATATATACATACATATAATATGTATAATATATGTATGTATGTATATGAATATGTATATGTATATGTATATATATATATGTATATATATATCTATATATATATATATATATAATATATATATATATATATATACATATATATATACATACATACATATAATATTTATATATATATATATAATATATTATATATATAGATAAGAAAGTTGGTTTGTG